>NC_079447.1:48976701-48981701 GCF_903798145.1 Danio aesculapii
ACTTTAAAGGAGACCTAATATGCCCCTTTATACAAGATGTAAAATAAGTCTCAGATACCCCTAGAGTGTGTATATAAAGTTTCAGCTCAAAACACCACACACATAATGTTTTATAACTCTCTGAAACTGACCCTTTTAGGCTTTTGATCCAAAATGTGCCGTTTTGGTGACTCACTTTAAACTTAAACGAGATTCTGCTCTTTTAAAAGAGGGCGGAGCTACAAATGCCTGTGTGTAAGCATAGTGGCAGATTCAAAACTCCAATGTCGGACGACTGCTTCTCACTCAGGGTGGTCCATGGGGGATCATGTGATGCTTTGAGAGCAACAAGATATGTCTGAAAGAGCTCCTCGCCATATAATTGAATCTTTTACTCAGTAATCATCATAATTACTTTAAGAGTGCACAGAATTGAGGAGAAAGTGATGAAGATGTCTCTTGATGCCTTTTGGTCGCAATCAGATTCAGCTAGTAAACAAGCTGCAAGAAAAACAAGAGCACAATCGCCAAGCAAGTTGGAGATAACCCAGATGTTTGTAGTGAAACTACGTTAACAGATGACACAGTTAATGGCCCGTTTCCACTGAGTGGTACAGTACAGTACGGGTCAGTATGGGTCACCTTTATCAGGCTTGCATTTCCACTACCAAAAGGGTACCAATGGTGGGAGTGGTGTAAGACAAAGTTTCAGTCGACGTCATTCTCGCTCAAGGAAATGTCACCGCAAAGATGTACGAGTCGTTCACATATCATATGAGAAGCACTTCTTACAAAACAGATGCTTTATACACATGAATACTTGTGTATAAATGTTCATTACTAACCTTTTATGAACATGATTTGATTATAACTGCAGATCAATGACAGTGTGTAATAGCCTACTGTAATGTCTGCGATTATTTAAAATAAATAAATAAATGCAACATATATGAACACATACAGACACTTACAATCTCCGATGTGTTACCAATTACAGAAAACTAAACACAGCATACATTTAGCCAACCCAGGCTCATTCTGAAAACGTAGTCCCGTGGACATTTCTGGAGACCGCGAAATACGTCGCGGGAGGTACGTATTTTTGCAGTTTTTGTTTTCGCGAATCCGTGAGAGGCCGCTGAGTGCGCTTTTTCTCAAATATCTCTCGCGAGTGCCGTTTGCGCCTGCGCTGTTCTCGTGTAAACCCACCAGAGGCCGCTGTCGAACGACCGTCTGTCCAACTGGCTGAATGATTGACCAATCGCCCAGCCGACCCACCCTCCTCCTTCCCTGAACCCAACCAATTTTACCGATTGACCCGCCCGCCCGCTTACTTCCCTAAACCCAATCAACAATTTACAAAAGCCGTCCAGAAAAAGACCCTCGTCTGATTTTTACCACGTTTTCGGATTTTACCACATTCTCACCCTGTAATGAACACGTTCACTTTATCTCTTGTCTTGGATTTCTTGTCTTGGATTCTGTTTTTGTCTTACCTGATTTCTGGAACCGCTCTTCCCCGGACTCAAACCCGGTCATCGTCGTCGTGGTCAGCTCCTCTCTGCGCCTCAAGTCCGCTGACGTACAGGACAAGCTAACTGGACAAACTGGTTGCGGCGGGAAAGCCCTCCATACGAAGGTAAGCGGTCAGCCAGTAAGCGCTAAAAGGAACCGCGTCATACCGCTTCATAGAGTTCGCTTAAAAATTAAATGCAGCCATACGTACCTCCAGCTACATAATTTGCAGTCTCCAGAAACGTCCTCGGGACTACGTTTTCAGAATGAGCCTGGGTTGGATTTAGTCCTTATTTGGGTTCAAAAACAACCCGCAACATATAGCCCACAGTCAGTGTAAACCCCTCATCTGCAGCTTTAATCTTCACCAGCACATGTAACCTCTGTTAGAAAGTAATTCCATCATTCTGAGTTCCTAATAGTCCAAAAGGTGATGATAATAGTTAAACATGGCAGTTTGTTCATGTGTTAGGTTAGTGAAAGAATCATGTGCTCCGTTGTTTTTTCGCGCGTCACTCTTGCATTTTGTCTGTTTCTAAAAAGGATCTGATGTCAGAAGCACTTCAATAATCATGCGTACGTTATTATCATCAGCTCAAGAAGTTTGTTATTTCAAATTTAGACACATGGCAAGCGCACATGAGAAAGCAAAACGGCCTTGTAAACAACAACGGGGCACAGGGTAGTTCTGCTCTTCTTCTTGGCTTTAACTGTTCATTAAGACGACGATAAGGTTTGTTTGAGCTTGGGTCGACCATGGCTCATTATTATATGTATATATTATTACGATGTAATGTCTCGGCTATGTATTTAAAAATGGTGCTTCCTTTGTTTTCATTCTCCTGCTTGTGCATGAGCTAGTGATGTTTCTCTGTAAACCAATAGCGTTCAGCTATGCGTCTTGCTACGCCTTTTGGTACTCTTTCGAAAGGGTACCCAAATAGTTGTACAGTACGACTTTCTTTAAGGTACCTTTTGACATTGGAAACGACCATAAAATCGTACCGAACCGTACCACTCAGTGAAAACAGACCTTAAATGTATCGTTGAAAAGGTGTCGATTGTTCTTGAAAAGAAGTTACAGGCAATACGGGATCCAATTTCCGAGAAATCAGGCAAGTTGGGCAGTGTGATCAAGAGAGTCAGAGGCCAAGCAGAGAATATCAGACCTCGAGGATAATCAAGTTAACAGCTCAACGTTCCTCGGATATATCGAGACATCCCTGCCAAAAGCACTCGAATGTATAGATGACCTAGAAAATATCAGAAATATCGCCGGTCTCTAAGAGGGCACTGATGGGGGTGGCCCATTAGCTTTTTTTGAGACTTGGATCCTGACTACGTTGAATATGAATGCACAGGACGGATGAAATTGGTCAAAGCGCACCGTACCGGACAACTTCACAACGAAGGTGAACATCTGAGAGCAAGACCCGTGACCGTTCAACTGCACAACTATAAGGACAAAAGGGTTGTCTATGCTATGAGGGAGAGATTGTCACTAGTGGGCGGGGCTTTTCCCCCTCTGATGACAATTACAAAGGGAGAATGTCAATCAAAGTGTTTCTGCAGACTGTTTTGATCAAGTGTGATTATAAAAAGTATAATAATAAATGTTTACTATTGGAGGCTGTCTAAATTGACACACAACTGTTCTTAAACCACTTATAAAAGTTAATTTTGCATTATAATTTAAGACTAACATACAAATACTAACATCTAAAAATGTTATTTAAAATTTCATGGGACCTTTAATGTCTTTGTTTAATCAAAAAAGAAAAGCTATATCTAAAAACTTGGTAATGAGAATTTGAAAAGTGCACCTTGACATCTGTGGTGCGTCTGGCAGAGAGTTTTGAATATATATGACGTGAGGCAGTTTCGTCGACTCCTATAGTGAAAGCCTGTTTGAGGAGGGAATTCACTTGGATGATTAAATGACATCCAGCTGGGGGAGGAAGTATCTTCGATGAGCGTTTCCTGCATGACAATGCATCGTTCTTCATTGAGTTAAGCACTCTGTAGATGGCCTGTCAGATCACATTAATGTTGACCTGGAGTAGCCTCAAAAACGGCCTCAGTGGAGAGGTTCATGTCACACACACACAGAGAGAGAGAGACACACACACATACTAGGGCAGGGCTGAAATAAAACAACCCCACACCACCAGTAGCATGACGTCCCAGACATTCTGATAAAAAAATAAAACGAATCTAAGGTTTAGCAGGGGTAAGACAAAATACTGGACCAAATATACAGCTGAAGTCAGAATTACTAGCCCTCCTGAATTATTATTATTGCTTAAAGTGGCTAAAAATATTGACCTTAAAATGGTTTTAAGAAAATTATAAACTGCTTTTATTCTAGCTGAAATAAAACAAGTAAGACTTTCTCCAGAAGAAAAAATATTATAGGAAATACTGTGAACATTTCCTTGCTCTGTTAAACATTATTTGGGAAATAATTTGGAAAAGAAAGAAACATTCACAGGAGGGCAAATAATGTTGACTTCAACTATAAAATGTTCTTAGATATAGTGCAGCAAGCTATCAAATGAAAATATTTAATGTTTTTAAAAAATCATCACAAGCAATGCTCAAACAATGCTCTCAAGACTGATTTGTAAGTTTTGCTGACTATTTAGTAAATAAAAAAAATCTAAATCTGTTACAGGGGTCGAATACTAACTTTCTACATACTGTCAAATGAAATATAGGCCAAAATTTGATCAATTTTGTGTTTGTTTGGCTTTATTAAACAAAACAACAACATTTATTATTATTGTTATTATTATTATTATTCAATATTGTACATACTTATACATAATTAATATTATTTTATATTTTAAAGGATTATATATTATAATAATTATTTTATATAATTTATCACTATCATAATAATAATAAATTAAGAATTATTATTACTATTTACTTTTAATTTATATTATACACATATTTTATATATTTTATATTATTATTATTATTTTATATAATTATTTATTATTATAATTAATAATAATAAAATAATTATTATTATTGTTTTATACTATTAGTATTTCTTTAATTATATTACATACATATTTTATATAATATGGTATTCTTCTTCTTATTATTATTATTATAATTAATAGTAGTAGTAGTCTATTATATATTATTATTATTTTATATATTTCATAAAATTATAGTATTATCCTTATAATTTTTTAAATATATATAATTACACATAATTAATATTATTTTTTATATTTTATAGGATTATATATTAGAATTATTATTTTATATAATTATATTGTATTATCATTATCATAATTAATAATTATAAAATAATAATTATTAATGTTTTATATTATTGGTATTTCTTTAATTATATTTTATACATATTTTATATAATATAGCATTAATATGATCATTATTTTAATAGTATTTTAATTAATAATATTAGTAGTAGTAGTCTTTTATATAATAATAATAACTATTATTATTAATATTGTTATTTTATATTTTTA
>NC_079447.1:48986701-49044201 GCF_903798145.1 Danio aesculapii
GTTAAGGCAATTAGGCAAGTTACTGTATAATGATGCTTTGTTCCGAAGACTATCAAAAAAATATATAGCTGAAAGGGGCTAATAATATTGACCTTAAAATGGTGTTTAAAAAAAAATAACTGCTTTTATTCTAGCCGAAATAAAACAAATAAGACTTTCTCCAGAAGAAAAAATCTTATTAAACATACTGTGAAAATTTCCTTGCTCTGTTAAACATCATTTGGGAAATTCAAAAGGGGCTAATAATTCTGACTTCAACTGTGTGTGTGTGTGTGTGTGTATATTTATATATACTGTATATATATATATATATATATATATTCAATAATCGTTCATTAATTGTAATTGAGTTGAAATGTTCACATAATCGAGATTTTGCGAATTATACATTGACGATCAGGGGGGTCAACTGTTTCAGTTAGTATGTGTAATAGATGCTTCAGTCATTTATGTTTTTACTTTTAGTTATGTCTAGTTTATTAATAAAGCTTATTGAAGTTTTCAGCCTTTTGAGGGATATTTAGTGTGTTCTGACCTACAGTATTCTCTGATTAGCTATTTCAGATGTTACTGTAGTTTAAACTACAAACTATGTGTCTAATTTGACTTCATTTCATGCTAATTCTAGATATAAACACCTATTTTACAAGAAAACAAAGCCTTGTGAACACGATGTCAATTGGGGCTCTAGATCTAGACTGATTGGCGCAATTCATTCACAATTGTTTGAACCGTGTAAATGTACATTTATGCTTTTAAATAATTATACAGATCAAAATATTTCTCAGTATTAAAAGACGGACCCCCCCCCCCCCCCTTCATAATCTTGTTTTGACATCTTTCAGGGGGTCTCAAGCATTAATTAGGGGGGTCAATCATCCACAAACCCCCCTGTAATTCACACCCTGATTTTAGGCCAAATCATCCAGTCCTAATCTAACATCTAAAAAGAAAGTCGTGCAGATCTTTGAAATATTTAAATAGATGAAGAATATGATTGATATGAGATTAAATTCATGCGCTATACAGTACAGTATATAAAGAGAGCATCTGCTTATTAATGATAGAACAATGAATTATTCTGTAATCAAGAACTATATTTTAAACAAACAGATTTAATATTAGCTCTCAGCAAATTTTTGCTTACTTACAGTATGATACTAAAAATTAAAAAAAGGACACTGTCTATTTAACATACACCCGATGACTTGTGTGTGCATTTAAACAGAAATAAGAAATCACACTTCACACACACTTCATTAAACCAAAGGATGAGCCATCATCACCATCTCTCACATGCAAGTCCCCACCCAGCAGCCACTGCACTAAAACTTCACACAAATAACAGGTGATGACAGACAAATCACATAAACAACTTGCACTGCAATGGACATAATCATTATCAATGCCTTGGAACTGCCAGTAAAACTTCGCATTAATAAAACGAACAGAAAAAAAGTTTCCCAGTGCACAAAAAAAAAACAAAACGTTGCATTTTACACCGCATTTATTAACAAGTACGCAAGGGAAATGTTAAAGTGCACCTACTTGAGCCAAGGAAACAGTCCGTGAACCTTCGGAAACAGCTTGTGGAAGGCGGACCATCTTCCATGTCTGACCGCCAGCGAGTAGGGATAACTCTGGATGTGATCTGCGTCTAGTTTAATGTCGACCCGCTGCTATAAATGAAGCGATCCGACCCTGACACGCCGGATGACATCAAAGCGCGTCAAGAATGGAAGACGTTCTAGAACGCCGTGTTTTACGCGCGCTGAAGCGTCTGTGTGTCCAGTATATAGACGGCGCCTTGTCCTCTCCTCCGTGTATAACGTTAACAAAAACAAATGAAGTCAAAGTGCGATGAGGACTCGTCTCTTGTGGAGCCGGAGAATGGCTCTGAGAGCGGCGGCGTTCGCGTATCTCCTCCCCGGCTGCGCCGCACTCTGGCGCAGCTGCTCCGCTCCGGATTGCTGTGGTTTGTTTTCCCACTGCTCACGGGGGGAATGGGGGCGTCATTTCTCAGGGTTGGACGTCCTCTTTATGTTATAGTGTCGAGGCAGGACGTCGGGGAATTAATATGAAAGCACAGTGTACGGACAAATGGGTGTTTGTCAGTGCTTCTTCCACTAGAGGCCATTCTCCGCTATTAAGACACGCTGGCGCATTTCGGGTCCTTTCCGAGTACATACAGTTCGAATTTGTATCTTTGGCTTCTAGGTCTCACAGTCACGGGGAGTGTTTTTAATACAGGTAATACAGTTTGTGCGTAAAAAACTATAACATCACCCTGTAGAACGCTGCAAATGACCGCATATATAGCGATGAGGCAGGCAGCAGAACTGGAGAAATCAACTGTTTACTGACGCGCTCTGACGTCAGCACGCGTCAATGCCTCTGCGTGTGTGTGTGTTTGTGTGTGAGAGACAAGATTTTGTCATTTTAGAGCCTTTTATTAACAATTAATTTGATTTGAATATATTATGTAAACATTCTCAAATCAATTTACAAATAAATAAATAAATAAATATGTATATTTATTTATTTAAATAATACATTTATTCATTCATTTTCGGCTTAGTCCCTTTAAAAATCAGGGATCGCCACAGTGGAATGAACTGCTAACTTATCCAGCATGTTTTACGCAGCAGATGCCCTTCCAGCTGCAACCCATCACTGGGAAACACCATACACTCTCATTTACAGACATACAGTATAGACAGCTTACACAATTCACCTAAACTACATGTCTTTGGACTGTGGGGGAAACCGGAGCACCCGGACGAAACCCACATGAACACGGGGAGAACATGCAAAGTCCACACAAAAAATGCCAACTGGTCCAGCCGAGGCTCGAACCAGCACCCTTCTTGCTGTGAGGCGACAGCGCTACACTCTGCACCACTGCGCTGCCTTAAATAATACAATAAAATGTAATTAAACAACATACATACAGATTAAATCAGTACATCTGAAAACACAAGTGCTTCTTCGACTAGAAAACAGCACATTATCATCACAACAGCACTGTGTGTGAGAGAGATGTTGACATTTTAGGGCCTTTATTAACAATAATTTGATTTAAATATCTTATCTAAACATTTTCAAATCAATATACATATAAAAAAAATAATATAAAATGTAATAAAATAAAATACATACATGCATATTACATCAATACATCTGAAAACACAAGTACTTCGACTAGAAAACAGCACATTATCATCACAACATCCATGTGTGAGATGCATTTTGACATTTTAGAGCCTTTTAATAACAATTAATTTGATTTAAATATCTTATCTACACATTCTCAGATCAAATTACATGTTGAAATAAAATGTAATAAAATAAAACACATATTACATCACCACATCTGAAAACACAAGTGCTTCTTAGACTTGAAAACAGCAAATTATCATCCCAACTCCACTGCATTTCAAAAACATCCAGAGCGCTCATTTGTCTATAAAGAGTCGAAAGGGAAGGGGGAAAGTCGTGACATGTGGCCACATACAGTGACCCATACTCTGAGTTTGTGCTCTGCATTTAACCCATCCAAGTGCACACGCACATTGAACACAGACCCAGAGCAGCATACTCATTCCAGTTCCTCACTTTATCATTTCTTTTAACACTGATACAATCTGAGTTTTGATAATTTTTATTTTTCCTCATAAAATAAATTGCCATTTTTCAGGACCAACAATAAACTGCAACATAACTGACATTTCAATTATTTTAAGAGAGAGAGAGAGAGCATTAGGAGCATTAGGCATGGGACGGTAACCGTTTTCAAGGTATACCGCGGTTTGGAAAAGTCAAGGTGTTAAAACCACCAATATTTTCTGTAAAACGATTCCAAAGGTATGTGTAAGATTTTTTATTTAACTTTTTTTTTCTTTTGTTTTTTAGAACAAAAGTATCTCCAGCAGAAAAGATATCCAAAGATGCCATTTTATATTTAAAGAAATCTGTGTTTCTGAAACTAATGAAGACAGCAGAAGTCAAAGATTATTTTTTTATTTTTAGCCTGACGTGTTTACTGCTCCAAAATATTATAAATCTTTCAAAAAAATAATATTTATTGTTTTCAAAGAGGAAAAAATGTTGTTTATTACCCAGACATTTAAAAAGAATATATTTTAGAAAATATTGGCTAATAATTTTGACCTTAAAATGGTTTATAAAAAAATTGAAACTGCTTTTATTCTAGCCAAAAAAAAACAAATAAGACTTTTTCCAAAAAAAAAAAAAAACAATTATCAGACATACTGTGAAAATTTCCCTGCTCTGTTAAACATAATTTGGGAAATATTTAAAAAATCCCCCCAAAAAATAAAATAAAAATCAAAGGGGGGCTAATAATTCACTTCAGCTGTATGTCATAAGATGAGTTATTTTTTACACACTTCCTTTAATAATAACATTAATAAATGATAACAGCAATTTCATAATCTCATCTCCATACATATGCCATTAATGTATTTGATAAATTACATTACATACAGTATTGTTCATTTTAAACATAATGAAAAAAAGAAACGTGAATAGATTTTGTACCATAAATCTGAAATAAGTAAAAACCTCATAAAATAAATTGCCATTTTTCAGGACCAACAATAAACTGCAACATAACTGACATTTTAATTATTTTAAGAGAGAGAGAGCATTAGGCATGGGACGATAACCGTTTTCAAGGTATACCGCGGTTTGGAAAAGTCAAGGTTTTAAAACCACCAACATTTTCTGTAAAACCGTTCCAAAGGTATGAGTAAGATTTTTATTTAACTTTTTTTTTCTTTTGTTTTTTAGAACAAAAGTATCTCCAGCAGAAAAGATATCCAAAGATGCCATTTTTTATGTAAAGAAATCTGTGTTTCTGAAACTAATGAAGACAGCAGAAGTCAAAGATTATTTTTTTATTTTTAGCCTGACGTGTTTACTGCTCCAAAATATTATAAATCTTTCAAAAAATAATATTTATTGTTTTCAAAGAGGAAAAAATGTTGTTTATTACCCAGACATTTAAAAAGAATATATTTTAGAAAATATTGGCTAATAATTTTGACCTTAAAATGGTTTATAAAAAATTAGAAACTGCTTTTATTCTAGCCGAAATAAAACAAATAAGACTTTCTCCAAAAAAAATATATATATATATTATCAGACATACTGTGAAAATTTCCCTGCTCTGTTAAACATAATTTGGGAAATATTTAAAAAATAAAATAAAAATCAAAGGGGGGCTAATAATTCACTTCAGCTGTATGTCATAAGATGAGTTATTTTTTACACACTTCCTTTAATAATAACATTAATAAATGATAACAGCAATTTCATAATCTCATCTCTATAAATATGCCATTAATGTATTTGATAAATTACATTACATACAGTATTGTTCATTTTAAACATAATGAAAAAGAGAAACGTGAATAGCTTTTGTACCATAAATCTGAAGTAAGTAAAAACCTTTTGTTTGCTTTATTTTTCTTGGGTGCTTTTTGCAAGAAAATAATTTTTTTACCAATTTTAATTCAGCGCGCTACTTGCAGTTTATTTATACGGGCTTAGGGCAGCACAGTGGTTACCATTGTTGTCTCACAGCAAGAAGGTCACTGGTTCGAGCCTCGGCTGGGTCATTTCCGTGCATTTCTATGTGGAGTTTGCATGTTCTCCCCATGTTCACGTGGGAGTCCAAACATATGCGCTATGGGTGAATTGAATAAACTAAATTGGCCGTAGTGTATGAGCGTGTGTATGAATGAGTGTGTATGGGTGTTTCCCAGTACTCGGTGGCTGCTGGTAGGGCATCCGCTGCATAAAACATACGCTGGAATACTGGAGTTGGTGGTTCATTCCACTGTGGCGACCTTTGATATATAGAATATGCTGAAGAAAAATGAATGAATGAATGAGTGCGGGCTTAATCTTTATTCTAAGCTATTATTCTAAGAAGGTCACTGGTTCGAGCCTCGGCTGGGTCGGTTGACGTTTCTGTGTGGAGTTTGCATGTTCTCCCTGCGTTCGTGTGGGTTAAGCTAAATCGGGTAAGCTAAATTGTCCGTAGTGTATGAGTGTGAATGAGTGTGGATGTTTCCCAGTGATGGGTTGCAGCTGGAAGGGCATCCACTGCGTAAAACATGTGCTGGATAAGTTTGCGGTTCATTCCGCTGTGGTGATCCCGGATCAATAAAGGGACTAAGCCGAAAATAAATGAATGAATGAATGAATGAATGAAAAAATACCAAGACTTTTAACAAATGAAGCATAAGCACACGTTGCTTTGCACCCCATAAACACAACCAAGCCTTAAAAATACACTCTGGACCACCCCTTTAATGCTTATGTCACATAAGTAGTCTGAACAAGTTGCAAAATAATTTTTGGAGTGTATGTTTAACATTTATCTTCAAGAAGTTTCAGTATGTTGTTTCAATGCTTCAGTATAGCATGCGTGAGTTTGCTGCTCAGTCCTTTGTAATTATTACAGGAGTTGGGTTTCTTTTCCAGAATCCTTTTTTTACCCTGAGGTTTATTCAAAGGATTTCCTGTATCATTTTGACGTCCCATTGACGTCTGTTGGGCCCCACACTTTCCAAAACGTAGAAATATTTCTTCATCTGGTGACTGAGCATTCAGTCTTTTGAGTCAGTGGAGAAAATAAGCTCGCACATTGCTTCTTCATCTGGTAAGCACTGTGCATGGTCAGACGAGGCTAACAAATAACACTTGAAATTACTTTATTAAACATTAGTGCAACTAGCTTGTGAAGTGAATGTGTTTTTGTAATGCGACTCCTGTTTAAACTTCTAACAAAATCATTGCTTTTCATTAAACACTCAAGTATTTTTGCTGCTTGTTCAAACAACTTATTTAAAATGAGCTGAAACAACAAATGTTGAGATTTTTTGGGACTACTTAATTGTTTTATGGTCAATCCACTTATATTTGTAAAAACAATTAAGCTAACTTAATCGATTTATGTTGGGACAAGATAAAGAATTTGTGTGGAACCCAGTATTTTCACAGTTAAGCAGTTTCTTATGACCTGAAAAAAAATCATGGTGCCACACAATTCCTTCATGTTGTCCTAACAAATATAGATTAAGTTAGCTTATTTCTTTTTACAAATTGAAGTGGATTGAACCAAAATACCTTTATTGTATTCTATAGGGCTCTATCATACACCCAGCGCAATAAAGCGCAAGATGTGTATGGCGCGATTTGTTGCTATTTTCAGAGCAGCGCAACAGTAATTTTCACGTTTTGCATCATATTGTTTACATAGCAAATCCATTTGCGCCACTTTGTGGGTGTGCAGGACTATAAAGGAGGTGTGTTAAGGCGCATTGTTGACGTGTTGCTATTTTGGGTAACTGAAATATGCCTCGCCATTGACCAACTAAAAGCTGTTTTAAAATCCAGCAGAGAGTGCGTTAGTTATGCGCCTATGCAAGTCCAAACGCTTACACATTGCTTAATACACACAGGATGTTCAGCAATACACAAATATCTTTACATATGAAAACAATTAAAGGATTAAAATGTGAAAAAAAATATTATTTTCTACATAAATATAAAAACCACTGCCTCCACGCCTTCTTCACTCCGAGGGGCTTTTTTCAGTTTATTCATAACAATCTGCATTTGTATAATGTTATTATTATTAGCAGTATTATTTATTATATGCATATTTATATTTGTTTTAATAAAACCAAGTTTACATTTGTCCACCTGTCGGGTTTTGGAGACGTCTGCATCACCATATGGGGCATAAGAACAGGACGTGTGTTTGGATATAACTCAGTTTATTGACCACACTTCGTTATTATTGTTCATTTATTTGTTTGCTGGAAATTAGAACTGAATTTAGAAATAGTTTTGAAACAAATCTTTGCACTTAACAAACTAAATTAAATATGTAGGCTAACGGATGTCTTCAGTGGAGTTTCAACTGTTTCCTTACTCCACAAAAATAAAGTAGTAAAGAGTAAAAGTAAAGTAAAGAGAAAGTAAAGAGGCTGAAAGGAGGAGGCTTGTTCTTTATCCTCGCGTTGCAGATGCTCTGTTTAACTGTTTTCTCGCTAGTGAAGCGTTCAGTTTTTCCACTTACAAAGTCCGCCATGCAAATAGCAAATGTGCCATGGTGCAACACAACTGACTCTTAGTGGGAATGCACGTTATGTTCAAATAACTCATTAAGAGAATAAGCAAAACCCTGTTAGACCATGCACAAGGAAGTAGAGTGGATTTTTCCATCCTTAGCAAAAGTGGATTCGAGCACTTTGCACCTTGTTAAAATAGAGCCCATAGTCTTTGAGTGAACATAAAACATAAAAGTTGTCCAAAAAATGTTCAATTCAATTCACCTTTACTTGTATAGCGCTTATACAATGTTGATTGTGTCAAAGCAGCTTCACATAAAAGGTCACAGTAAATAGGAACAGTGTAGTTCAGTTTGTAGTGTTTAAATTCAGTTCAGTTGAGCTCAGTTCAGTGTGGTTTAATAATCACTACTGAGAGTCCAAATACTGAAGAGCAGATCCAACGATGCGCAGCTCTACAGATCCCGAACCATGCAAGCCAGTGGCGACAGTGGAGAGGGAAAGAAAACTTCACTAACTGGCGAAGTGATGAAAAAAAACCTTGAGAGAAACCAGACTCAGGTGGCCCGACCATTTTAATTTCTCCGCTGGCCAAACGTCTTGTGCAGAGCTGCAGTCTCAGTGGCGGAGGCTGGAAGCTGGCCTCAGCGAAGACTCGTCTGTCTCTGGAGCATCTCATGTTCCACTCCTCTATGACCACCACAGTAGCTGCTCAGGATACGGCCTGGTCCAGGATATGGAAACCTTGGGATCATCTCGTCGTTGGTCTTGGATCGAATCAGTGACTCTGCATAGTCTGAGGGCCTCGGGAAGAGTATCCCCAGGTGGAAATGGAGAATAAAGAGAAGAATTAGCGTAGCTGCTGTTCATAGTGTATAGAATGTCAAGAATTGTGTTGTTTTAGCTCATTTTAAATAAGTCGTTTGAACAAACAGCAAAGATATATTTTTTCTGAGTGTGGAATTCTCCCACAAGACATTTTCAAAAGAAACAAATCAATGTGTTTTGAGATGAAATACCATACGTACTCATTTGCAGTGTAATCTGTGACACAATAGCCAAAAATTCTGTTAGCCAGTTCTGGTCACTATACAACAGTATATGGTCATCCGCTGGGCTGGAAAGGTTAGTTTTAAAAATTATTCACAAAATACATGCTTTAAAATCTAGACCTATGTATTTTCTTAGATTACTTGGGTTTAGTAACTTAAAGAAGAGTTCACCCAAAAATGAAAATTACCCCATAATTTACTCACCCTCAAGCCGACCTCGGTTTATATGACTTTTTTTTTGTCAGACAAGCACAGTCTGAGTAGTTTTACATTTTATCCTGACTCCCTCATGCTGTAAAATGGCCAACAAGTGGGTTTCATTCTAAAGCTTCCAAAAATGCATAAACCTGTAGTCAAACTAACACACTCTGTTAAAAATGTGATGATTTCAGCGATAAAAATACTACAGTAAAAATCTGTAACGTGCTTAACAGTACGTTTCCTTAATATATACGTGAATAACCAACAACTCATATACCCAGACTTCCTTTCATGACATCCCTTTGCATTACTATGGATCTTGATTATTCTAATGCACAGATTGCATTGTTACTTCTGTACAAAATGTAGTCATTCTTATGCTTAACAAGGTAATGCTGTGATATAAATCAGGTGAGGTGGAAAACGTATACATATCCTTATATTTTCATCTATTTGCCAGGTATTCGGGTATTTTGATCAAATTCTGACAGAATTTGCTTGGATTTTTTTGAGACATGGTGTATATACAGTATTAGTGTGTTTGTCTGCTTGTGGGATAAGTTGTTTGTGATTAGCATCAGTTCATCGTATGACTTTCTCATCCACACATGCTTATGGTTGTGTTTTTGTCTGTGTAACAAATGTACAATGTGTAAATGTTGGTAGTACAGTAATTTACCGAAAAAAAATTCGAAATTTCTTTAAAGGTCCTACCGTATTGTTGACTTGAAATCTTCACCAGATGTTGATAGCAACCAAAGAAATCCATAAATGCAAAGAAAACAAAACTTATGTGTAATAAAATTAAATGATACAGGGAAAAAGTATTGAGCACATGAAGAAAGGAAGGTGTAGAAAGGCAGTGAAAGCCCAGACAGCAGCTGAAATCTCTCAGTAGTTCTTCAGCAACTCTCAGCTCTTCGTCATTGTAAATTATTATTATCTGCTTTAGTCCAACATCTACATTAGTAAGATAATGATGATGATGAAACCAGGGTGGACATTCCAGCAAGACAATGATCCAGAACACAGCCAAGCAAACCCTCAAATGGTTTCAGAGAAAGAAAATAAAGCTGTAGAATGGCCCAGTTAATCACCTGCCTTAAATCTCTGACCTAAGGCAGCACAAATCTTTTAGGATTTCCCAAAATTGTCTCAGACGAACAAATCGTGGCTGAAGTTGGAACAGCAATAAGACCATACACCATAAGATGTTTAGAGAATCAATAAATTCGAGTCCTTCTGTTGTGATTATTCCAGAAAGGTGTACAATTTCCTCTCCGACCTTACGAGGGAACACAATCCATTTCAATTTACATATGTCTCTCAAACCTGAGATCCCGTTCCTGTTTGATTTGAAACAGTTCACCACTTTTACCATGCAACCGCATTGTAAATAGCTGTGTATACCCTGGCAGAGTGAATTACAGGGTAGTAACCATGTGAAGGAACCTGCCCTGTAACAAAGTAAGACACCACATCAGAAGAGACCAGCAGTGACGTGGGGAGCTCAGAGCTGATAAATACTGATCCATTAAGAAAATGTAAAGCAGAAATGTCAGTAGGGACTTTGTGGAACAGGCATAAAAAGAGTCATTTTACAGCTACCTCTTTTTCCCATTCTAACCACCCAGTGTTTAGAGCCTGGAGGCAGAGGAAATATTCACAGACCAGACTGCGGTCATTATGTCATGCGGCTTTTAGGGATTTCCTAAGCTCTGTATGTTCAAGCGGTATTACACTCAACATCAGTGAGCTTAGAGGTGCTGGAAATGAAGATTTGTATGTCATAGGCTTTTATTTGGATCATGTAACATAAGAATTGTTTTTGGTTTTTGATTATACACAAATGCAACACAAATACGGAAATGGTCAGCAAATGTTCACTAAGTAAATTCAAAAACATACTGCAAATATTCAAAAAGCAACTAAATGCAGAAACCAACATGGGCTCAATCTGAAAATGTAGCCCTGTATACATTTCTGGAGATCGCAATTTATGTAGCCAGAAGTACATATGGCTGCATTTTATCTTTAAAATAAACGCTGCAGGGCGGTATGACGCCGTTCCTTTTTATACTTACAAGCTGACTGCTTACTTCCGTGTGGACGGCTTTCCCGCTGTTACCAGTTTGTCCAGTGGCTCGCCATGTACGTTGGCAGACTTGAGACGCAGAGAGGAGTTCGAGTCTGATGAAAAACGGTTCCAGAAAGCGGATAAGACAAAAACAGAAGCCAAAAAACAAAACAAACAAGTAATTAACAGGGTGAGAATGTGGTAAAATCTTAAAATGTGGATTAGGTGGGGGCTTTTCTTTTTCTGGATTGCTTTTTAAAACTGTCAGTTGGGTTTAGGGAAGTGGTTGGGTGCTGGTCAGAATCAGAATCAGAAAGAGCTTTATTGCTAGGTATGTTTACACATACGAGGAATTTGTTTTCGTGACAAAGCTTCTACAGTGCAACAGTAATACAGAGACAGGACAAAAAACAGATAATAAATATATTTAAAAAAAATACAAGTAGTGAATGCAAACATACAAATTGACAAGTTAATGTACAGGTATATTACTATATACAACGTTATATGTGCAGCTGTTATGTGCAAATTGGCATGTAAAGTGTGTTGTTAAATAAGTGTATATGTGTATAAAAGTGTATAGCAAGTAGTGATGTTGGTTCCACAATTATTATCATCAAGTGTTCATGAGATGGATTGCCTGAGGGAAGAAACTGTTTCTGTGTCGGGCTGTTCTGGTGCGCAGTGCTCTGTAGCGTCGACCAGAAAGTAAAAGTTCAAAGAGGCAGTGTGCTGGGTGTGAGGGGTCCAGAGTGACTTTGGTAGCCCTTTTGCTCGCTCTGGATAAGTACAGTTCTTGGGGAGTAGGAAGGGTTGTACCAGTGATTCGCTCAGCAGTCTGACCTATTCGACGTAGTCTTTGGAGATCGTAATCACTTTCAAGTGAATTTCATAATTCATTTTAACTTTGGAGATCGTAATCACTTTCACTTTCAATGGATTTTGAAAGCACTATTGGTTGGGTTTAGTAAAGGAGGAGGGTGGGTCAGTCGTTCGGTCATTCAGTCAGTCAACAGCAGCCTTTGGTGGATTTACACAAGAACAGCAGGTGCAATTGGCACTCACGAGAGAAATTTGAGATCGCAAAGTGTACACAGCGCCCTCTGGTGGATTTGTGAAAACAACTCCAGAAATGTTTATAGCAGTACGTTTTCAGAATGAGCCTGGGTTGGCAGAAACACACTGCAAAAAGCACAGACCACAAAATGTCAATGAACGTCAATAAAAAGTCTTTTGTTTTTTAAAGATCCTGATTTTATGATTCAATAGGTGTAAGGATTAGATCAATACAATTTTAAGGCAGATTCATTCTTGAAAAGTGTTAAGCTAACTTATAAATACTCTTTAAATGCATGTTACCTAAGGTTTTGATCAGTGTAATTCAGTTGAGGAAGCTTTAAATTTGGATTGCTTCTTTGGATTGTTTCACTTCCTGTCATTGCATATACTCAAGTGCATGTTTCCCCCTATTAACAGGACTTCGTCTGGTTCAAGCATGCTGTGTTTTAGCTTTATTGTCAAAAAGTAACGGGGCTGCGTGGTGGTGCAGTGGGTAGCAATGTCGCCTCACAGTAAGAAGGTCCCTGGTTCGAGGTCAATTCACCTATAGCGCATGTCTTTGGACCTGTGGGGGAAACCGGATCACCTGGAGGAAATCCACGTGAACACAGGGAAAACATGCAACTCCACACAGAAATGCCAACTGACCCAGCCGGAGCTCGAACCAGCGACTTTCTTGCTGTGAGGTGATCATGCTATCTATCCACTGCGCCACCATGACGCCCCGTTACTTATATATATATATATATTACAGTTAATTTTGTGAAACAGAATTGTTAGAAGATCTTAAATAGACAAAGAACAAAGAATAATAAACAGAACAGGGAACATGTGTAACTAAATCAGAAGCCATATTAACAAAAACTGAACTCTGAACTCTGAAAATACTAAACAAATAGTGGGGAACTAATGTGTTGGAAGACCATATCTTGTAGTCCAGACATGGAAAGCCCAAGGAGAGGACTGACAAATCAGGGTGGAATTAGAGAACTGGAAACCTGGATACTTTAGGCAAGACTATACCAGTGTTGATGTGGACAACTTGGAAATGGGCCCTTGGCAAGTGAAATAGATTAGAGGCTGGGAAGGACAAATGGTGGCAAGGGAGTCCTGGAGCTAGGCGGAACCAATAATGCTGAACTAAAGGTAAAACCAAACGAGACTTGAAACTAGCTGAAACTAGCAGCAATAAAGCAGACAAAATTGGTCTTTTTTATTTGATGCTGACAAAAAACTTCAGGGCAGCCTCAGGTTGCAGTCTGTGGTTGGCCCTGACTTAAGGTCCATAGTGGGCATGGCTGGTTAGGTGGGGTAGTGGATGTAGAGGGCTATGAATAGAAAAATTACAATGATATAGGAGGAGTAAGCAGGAAGAAGCCAGGAGCCAGAGGATCTAGGCAAAGACACAGACCACAGGCATGACAACTTGCCATGTTAGAGTTGACAGTATGAAGACACATGGTAAAGATGGGGCTGACAACAACAGGGGGCCAGCCAGTGCAGACTATGCAAATGATGATGAAGCCCAATGTAGTGAAGATGATCCACAGAGCCAGGGTGACACAAAAACTCCGGAAGGCCAAGGCAGATCTGATGGCTCATGTGACCGGGGCAGAGGTTGAGTTCTGGAGATCCATGGTAGAGTTGGAATGACAAAGGTCTGAGATGACAGGAGGAAAGAGTCCAAAAAAAAAACCAGAGGGATGCAGTAACATAGTGCAGCAGGAGTAGTGGAGTCCTGAAATGGAGGTAGTTGGAAAACTGACCAAGGTGAATGCAGAAGCAACTATGGAGCCTAGCAAATCTGGTGACAGACCACGGTGGAGACAAGGGAGTCAGGAGCCATCTACTCATCCTGCACCAAGGTGCTTGCGGTGCTTAGTTCCAAATATATATATATTTTTTTTACTTTTGAAACCAGTGTCTGAACCAAGAAAATACTTATTAAGCAGCACATAGACATTGCTTGTCTAGAAGTCAGAACCCCTTGTGTAAAAAGTAGACCACAATGCATGAACACGTTATTATTGCTCATAATCTCTGTCTATATAAAGTATGGCATGCAACATGAACATGTAGGATTCACTGTGGTTGGAGGTGGATGTAGGTTTGCACAGTTATTAACATTTACAGCAATGCATAACCATATTTGTGTTGGTAGCAAAGATTAGACATATATGATGATGCCAGACTGTAGCTGGTGGAAAAGTAAAGCAGTTCTTTGAAGGCTCTGCAGACAAACCAGCTCCAAACTGTCAATAGCACTGGCTCTAAATTAGCACCTGGTTCATGTGGTGGAAAAGGGCTGGATGTGAAGCCAATAGGTCAGTAGGCTGAGGTAGAATCTGTGTCTAGGAAGCTGTAGGAAAAAACAGGGAATCCTCCAACTCCAAGATAGCTGACAACTAGTGTCCCACCTGTTTTGTTGTGTAGAGAGTGATCTGAGGTGGAGTTCTGGAGGGCAGTGGCACAGTTGGCAGAAAACTAAGGTGGGAGAGAAGAGCCAGAGAGATGGGGTAATGAGGCACAGCTGGAGGAGTGGAGTTTCGAAGTGGAGACAGGTGGACGACTAACCAAGGCAAATCCAAAAGGGACTAGGAAGCCTGACAGGGCTGTTGGTTGACAGGCTGCAGTAGAGATAAGGGAGGCTGGAACCAAGGTGAGGGCAATGGGTTGGTGCGCTGAGGTAGAGTTCCAGTCTAGGAAGTTAAGAGGTGGAGACAGGGGATACTCCGACCCCACGGTTTTAAGTCAACTAAAGATTCTGAAGTTAATCAGACTGACTGCTTTTGGTGTGCTGATGTACTGATGAGCAGAGGCATCTACAGGGGCCACCAGAGGCAGGGCTGATAGACTAACTGGAAAAGACAGAAGCAAGGAGAGAGTGGGGAACTGGGTGGGACCCTCCTTGAAGCTGGCTGATGAAAGAGAGCTGGACAAAACCAGCAGGGGCTAAGAAGACAAAGAAGATGGGAGAGTTGGGAGCGACCAACAGGGAAGAAAGAAACCGAAATTTCTCCTCATTCAAATGGTCAAAGATTTTCGAGAGCTGCGGCAGCTCACCCTTATTGTTGGTGATGTGGGCAAGGTACCCAAATTCAATCCCTTGATCTAAACAAGGATTCCCAAAGTGATGCACAGTGTTGCACATTCCCGAAAGTGTCTTAAGGCTTGGCTCATGGACAGTGATCTGCTCTGTTGCTCTTTTTTGTGATAGCTCATCAATCACAGTAAGATCTGTAAAATGCTTCATGCAGCATTGGCTTGCTAGGAGTAGGGCTGGAGATATCCTCAGAGGGAAAGAAATATAATCCATGTTATTGGGCAGAGTGGTCCTAGAGGGAGCAATCTCCCTGCTCCAGACAAAGAAGGTGAAAGGCTGAGATATCCATTTGGCAGGGGAACAAAACAAGGATGTGAAAAAAGAAATGTGTAACAATTAGTGTATAGTAAATCACAATGAAAAGCTACAACAATACACAGTCTTTAATACAATGAACAAGTAACACAAACTCAGGGTTATAAAACAAGATGTACATTTGGGAAATAAAACTGAACAAAAACCGAAGAAACTGAAGAACTTTAATACGTAAGGAGCAAATGAACTGAAAAGGAACACCTGTGATGAGTGACATAACACAGAACAAAGGCAACACAAAACAGGCCAGAAAAGGCCAGACATGTGACAATATCATTTGTTGTGGTTTGTTCATTCTTTCATGTTTCACTGGTGAAGTGTTAAGTGTTATGCAGAAAAAGCAATCCATACAGAACTTAAATAAACACTGTTTAAGACATTGAACAAAGTAGAGAGAGAACTGAAGACTGGAATAACCAACAGAACTTATAAAAGGTGTGTAGCACATTTAGAACAACACAACAAAACCGTGATGATTTTTAGCGTTTGGTAAGATTTTATTTGGGGTCAGTAAGTTAACTACTGATTACTAACTACTGGACTGATTTCTAAATCATTCATTTTCTTTTCGGCTTAGTCCCTTTATTAATCCGGGGTCACCACAGCAGAAGGAACTGCCAACTTATCCAGCACATGTTTTTACACAGCGGATGCCCTTCCAGCTGCAACCCATCTCTGGGAAACATCCATTCACACTCATTCACACACATACACTATGGACAATTTAGCCAACCCAATTCACCTGTACCACATGTCTTTGGACTGTGGGGGAACCCGGAGCACCCGGAGGAAACCCACGCGAACGCAGGGAGAACATGCAAACTCCACACAGAAATTCCAACTGACCCAGCTGAGGCTCGAACCAGTGACCTTCTTGCTGTAAGGAGACAGTACTACCTACTGCGCCACTGCGTCGGCAAATTTCTAAATCAATTTTGCATTTGCATTTTCACTATTGATCTCGTGTTTGGACCATTTTGCTTGTATGATTTCATAAAAAATTCCAATGTGTAAAAATGTTTTATTATATATATATTTTTAATTAGTAACTATTAAAAAAAAATAATAATAAAAAAAAAAATATATATATATATATATATATATATATATATATATATATATATATATATATATATATATATATATTGAAAACAAATCTGTTTAACTTTGTTATTGCATAATAAAATAGGTCAAATTAAAGGCTCTTTATCTCCATGAAGTTTGTTATTCCAAACATCTAGATATCTTTTTGCACTTAAAACATGTCAGAAAATCTATTTATTGCATTTATTAACATTTGATATACAGTTATAGACAAAAAATTATTTTAATTAAGTTTATTTTAAAAATACTTTTGTGTTTTTGTACAGGTTTGTGGTTAGTGGTGTGGAGAGTGATGCTAATTTGTTTAGACATTTGTACTGTTTCTATAATTCTTGAATAGTAATTCAAGTATAAATTAAGACTTAATACTCAATATACTCTAAATATATTTTCCAATAATATTGTTATTTTACTGACATATCTACATGTTATTAATGCAGCTTCAAACAATATATTATCTTTCTATTTCTCAAGATGTGACTAAATTGTTATTTTAATCAGAATATCTGTTTATTAAATCAGTTTTTCACCAAAATATATTACCTATATTCACTGAGAAGTTGATAAAAGTATTTATTTTCCAAATGCTCTGTATGAAAAACACAGTATGTTTTCCTTATAATTGTACACCTTCATGTTCTCAATTAAACAAGTAAAAGTACATCTATAGATTATTAAATTACATACATTATATGTAAGTAAATATATTGTCACATATATTTTTTTGTATATTAAAAAAGGCATTTCCTCCTGTATTATTTAAGATATTGCAACTATTTATTTCCTATATTGTAAATACACTCACCGGCCACTTTATTAGGTACACCTTACTAGTACCGGATTGGACCCGCTTTTGCCTTCAGAACTGCCTTAATCCCTTGCGGCATAGATTCAACAAGGTACTGGAAATATTTCTCAGATATTGTAGTCCATATTGACATGATAGCATCACGCAGTTGCAGCAGATCTGTCGGCTGTACACCCATGATGTAAATCTCCCGTTCCACCACATCCTAAAGGTGCTCTATTGGATTGTGTTCTGGTGACTGTGGAGGCCATTTGAGTACAGTGAACTCATTGTCATGTTCAAGAAACCAGTCTGAGATGATTTGCGCTTTATGACATGACGTGTTATCCTGCTGGAAGCAGCCATCAGAAGATGGGTACACTGTGGTCATAAAGGGATGGACATGGTCAGCAACAATACTCAGGTAGGCTGTGGCGTTGACATGATGCTCAATTGGTACAAATGGGTTCAAAGTGTGCCAAGAAAATATCCCCCACACCATTACACCACCACCAGCAGCCTGAACTGTTGATACAAGGCAGGATGGATCCATGCTTTCATGTTGCTAACGCCATATTCTGACCCTATCATCCGAATGTCGTGGTAGAAATCGAGACTCATCAGACCAGGCAACATTTTTCTAATCTTCTATTGTCCAATTTTGGTGAGCCTGTGTGATTTGTAGCCTCTGTTTCCTGTTCTTAGCTGACAGGAGTGACACTCGGTGTGGTCTTTTGCTGCTGTAGCCCATCCGCCTCAAGGTTGGATGTGTTGTGTGTTCAGAGATGCTCTTCTGCAGACCTCGGTTGTAACGAGTGGTTATTTGAGTTACTGTTGCCTTTCTATCAGCTGGAACCAGTCTGGCCATTCCCCTCTGACCTCTGACATCAACAAGGCATTTGCGCTCACAGTTCTGCCGCTCGCTGGATATTTTCTCTTTTTCAGACTATCCTCTGTAAACCCTAGAGATGGTTGTGCCTGAATATCCCAGTAGATCAGCAGTTTCTGACATACTCACACCAGCCCATCTGACAACAACCTTTCTTCCCCATTCTGAGGCTTGGTTTGAACTGCAGCAGATCATCTTGACCATGTCTACATGCCTAAATGCATTGAGTTGCTGCCATCTGATTGGCTGAAATTTGCTTTAACAAGCAGTGTACCTAATAAAGTGGCCGGTTAGTGTATATTACCTATATTCACTGAGAATTTGATAAAAATATAAATTTTCCAAATGAATTGTATAAAAAAGAACTGCATGTTTTTCCCATAACTGTTCACCTTCATGTTCTCAATTAAACGAGTAAATGTACATCTATAAATTATTAAATGTATTATTAAATTACATACATTATGATATGTAAGTAAATGTATTGTCACATATTTTTTTGCATGCCAACGACCATGCCCTGTTCAAAGTCAATTAAAGCACCTTTCTTCTCCATTCTGATGCTCGGTTTGAACTGCAGCAGATCGGCTTGACCATGTCTACATGCCTAAATGCATTAAGTTGCTGCCATGTGATTGGCTGATGAGAAACTTGTGTCAACGAGCAGTTGAACGGGTGTACCTAATAAAGTGGCCGATGAGTGTATATTGCAACAAAACACACTGTAAAAATGTAGAGTTCCACACAATAGATTTGTGTTAGGACAACATAAAGGAATTAAGTTAGTTTTTAAAAATTTAAGTAGGCTAAACATAAAACAAATAAGTTGCCCCCAAAAAACCTTTCAGCTTATTTTAAATAAGTAGTTTGAACAAACAGCAAGCATAATTTTTTTTTGAGTATGTTAATCTTTTTAATATGCATTAAATTGTTTAAATATTATTTATTTATTGTCACAAATATAAAAAAATGTATATTCTTTTGTAAATGAAGGTCTGAGAGTCTCTAAATGCTGTACTTGGTCCTGTCCTAGATTAGTTTAATGATGCAAGGCCAACGGAAATGAATGTGGTTTCTCCCACCCCCCCCGTGCTCTGCTACTGTGGCACCTTCCGCTCATATTCTCTTTACAGCACTGCTCACGCAACACTAAAACGCTGCCCTAACGTCACTCTAATCTCAATATGCATCAGCGGTACGTCAGTGAATCTCATTTAACCAATGATCAGCGAGAACCAACGGCTTCAGAATTACATACAGTAGCAGCAATACCACATAAAAAAGAGGGTTTTAATCCGTATTTAGGCTACTGATTATCTGGTATTGCGCTTCCTCTGTAGCTTGACCGACACAGACGAGGATGAAGAGCACATTAACAAAAAAAAAATCACAATCACATATGAAAACTGGAAGCTGTGTTTGTGTACCAAAGCACTGTCATGCTAGTTATTATAGTCTGGACACATTCTGGGGGTTTCTGCGTAAATGGGGGCTAAAAGCTTGCCTTCTTATCATCGTTGTTGAAATAGTTACTAGCTGTGAAGATGAGTTTAAGTTCCCTCAAGCCTCCAGGGACCCATTTTTTTTTTCATAGGCCTGCCTCTGACGTCAATGCTCCGGCTGTCCTGTGGATTGTCACAGCAGACGTTTAAAGAAAGAGAGAATGTGTGTGTGTGTGTGTTTAAAGATTGCAGCAGAAGCCTGTAACCTTGGACAGCAGCACGTAGAGGAGGAGTTTAAAATCATATGTGTTGTGTTTGTGGGTTTTAAGCACATGTGCATGTGGGTGTATCTGTAAAGAAGGCTCGGATAAAATCCTGAGAGTGTGCTGTTGAGTTGAATTGTCCACAGGATGTTGAATTGGAATATAAATTAGAATGGCAGGATGAGGAAATGACTCTATTGCAGTGTGCAATTATAATTGATTTAATAATAAAGACGCAGTCTCTCGATGTTGTAGGTCAACCGTCGGATTAGCCTTAAGACCCTAAATGTTTTGTCATTGCATCATTAAGCTTAAATATATTCATATTAAATATACTTCTGTAGTTGGAGTTTCACAAGCTGACAATAAAGAACGTATATTTCTCCTTAACACACATTTGGGCTACTAATTTTTGGACTGTTATCATAAGTTATTTTGTTAGATTAGCTCCAGATTTGGCTTCATTAATGACTAATTTAATTTATGTGCACAAATATAAGTGTAGTTTATTTATAAACTAATTTCAAGAGGATCACGTGCTTATGATCAACACGGCTGGCTCCTCATTAGCTCCGTAATCTGACCCATTAGACGATTACAGAAGCATTATAAATAACCAGAGTTTTTCACTCCAGTTTTCTTCGTCTTGAAGCTCCCCCCTTCCACCCCTACTTCCTCCCCCTTTTTTTCTGATAGGGAAACACGGTGGCCCAGTGGCTAGCACTGTTGCCTCACAGCAAGAACACCGCTGGTCCAACCTCCTATCGGGCTGGTTGGTGTTTCTGTACGGAGTTTACATGTTCTCCCCGTGTTCGCGTGGGTTTCCCCCGGGTCCCCCGGTTTCCTCCCACCGTCCAAAAACATATACCATAGCAATAGATTAAACCAAATTATCACCGAAAACAACCCTAGTTTACACTTCTCACGCGGCGACAAGCAGGGGAGCTCTCGAGACCTACCTGAGCTCGAACTCCCCTCTCGCCCTTCTAACCGGAGGGAGCCCCGGGCTCGAGGATATTACGAGCTCAGGGCTCTCTCCCGGGACAGCATGCCAAATACGCTTTATTGATTATCAGCTAAGTGTGAACTCTTGAATTGTAACACGGGGAGTGACAGAGACAACTGAGGTTTGGATCCACTTGCAGGTTTATTCAAAGTCAGGCAAGCAATAGTCAACACAGGTGCAAACAGATGTATAAAGGCAGTCCAGATTCGTAATATAAACACAGGCAAGAGGTCGGAAGGCAGGCGGAGAACAGGGACAAAAGTATAAATGAGACTAGGGTCAAAACACAGGAAAACAAGACTGGGAGAAAGCGTTGAAATGTCACTATACAGATAACAAGACTCGGCAAAGGAAGTGAGTGAGTGTGCTATTTAAATAGTGTGTGTAATCAGTCTTTGACGATCCTCAGGTGGTGCAAGTGTAATCAGTCAAGATGAGGAAGCATGTGTGTGAACGGAGTGTATATATGAATATGTAGTCCAGAAATGGCGGAATTGTAGTCCATATGTATTTGTATGTGAGATCCAGCAATCTTGGGAGTATGATCGCTGGTGATCATGACAATAATCAACTCATTCTGAAAACGTACCTTTATATACATTTCTGGAGAACGCTTTTTGAGATCTCAAATTTCTCTCGCGAGTGCTATTGGCGCCTGCTGTTCTCGCGTAAATCCACCAGAGGCCACTGTCGACTGACTGACTGACTGACTGGCCAATCTACAGAACAACCCTCCTCCTTCACTAAACTCAACCAATAGTGTTTTCAAAAGCACCGATTGCCCCACCCACTGTCCTAAACCCAACCGACAGTGTTTTCAAAAGCAATCCAGAAAAAGAAAAGCCCTCGCCTGATTTAACCATGCTTTCAGATTTTACCACATTTTCGCCCTGTTATTTGCTTGTTATTGTCTAACGTGCTTTCTGCAAACATTCTTCACCATACTCAAACCCCATCATTGTTGTTAACTCTTCTCTGTGTCTCAAGTCCACCAACATACATGGTGAGCTAACTGGACAAACTGGTAACAGTGGGAAAGCTGTCCATACGGAGGTAAGTGGTCAGCTGGTAAACGCGAAAGGGAAAGGCATCATACCGCCACGTAGCATTCGCTTTAAAAAGATATGCAGCCATATGTACTTCTGGCTACATAATTGGAGTTCTCCAGAAATGTATACAGGGCTACGTTTTCAGAATGAGCCTATGTTGAATATAATATTGCAAAGCTTCCTATAGGAACTATTTTTAAACGAGAGATTTGTGAAAGGGTGAACTCATATATGCAGAGCGCTGTATCCTGCAATTGATATACGGTATTGTCACAATATTGACATTCGCATAAAAAATGTTACCTAAACAGGTATAATAGCAAAAATATACTTAGTGTCTTGCTTTATTATATGTACAGAGTACATATATGTTTAAACAAATGTTTAAAATCCAAAATAAAAGCTTTTTACAAAATATATACAGTGCATATTAATTGTTTATTCCTATACAGTGGGAGAAATAAGTAGTCAACATGTCACCAATTTTCTCAGAAAATATATTTCTAAAGGTGCCGTTGACCTGAAATTTTTACCAGATGTTGGTAACAACCAAAGAAATCCACATATGCTTATTGATATGTTTACAAATGAAGTTATGCGTAATAAAATAAAATGACACAGGGAAAAGGTATTGAACACATGAAGAAAGGGAGATTTAGAAAGGCAGTAAAAGCCCAGACAGCAGCTGAAATCTCTCAGTAGTTCTTCAGCAATCCTCTGCCCTTCCTCAGTGTAAGTTAATATTACAGTAGCTGCTTCAGTCCAACATCTACATTAGCAGGATGATGAAGATGAAGCCAGGGTGGACATTTCAGCAAGACAATGATGCAAAACACAGCCAAGGAGACTCTCAAATGCTTTTAGAGAAAGAAAATCAAGCTGTAGAATGGCCCAGACAATCACCTGACTTGATCCCAATAGAAAATACAAAATAAAGATCAGATTTAAAAGACGAGACCCACAGAACCATCAAGATTTTGACACTCTGTTGATGTTTGTGTAAAACAAGACTGAAAACACATCTGTTTAGCTGTGCCTTTACTGAATGAGCACTGTGCTACGTCCGACAGATCGCACTATTATGTTTTTTCTCTTCTTTTTTATTCTTTTATAACACATTTTATCTGTTTTTATGCTTATTTATTTATTTATTTTTAACCATTTTTATTATTTGTTTTTATTTTTCTTATACTTGTTTCTTTTATTCCTGTTTATGTAAAGCACTTTGAATTGCCACTGTGTATGAAATGTGCTATATAAATAAACTTGCCTTGCCTAAAACTCACACCTGAGCAGCACATGTGACTTCATTCTCCATATGAGAGGCGTCTTTAAGCTGCCATCTCCAAAAAGCCTTTTATATAAAGTATTAAACACATTTCAGTAGTTCAGCACTTTCTCCTTGTGTCATTCCACAAAACTAATTTTTTTATATATTTTTTTTTGTTTTGTTTTGTTTTATTTTTATGTTTGTATTGTTTGGTTTTTTACCAAAATCTGCTTCATTTCCATGTCAACAGCTCCTTTAGAAATATCATTCACTGGAAAAAAAAACAGTACACACTTATTATATTATGTCAAACAAACTTTTATTTTAGATGTGATTAATCACGATTAATTTTTGCTCAGCTTTAGTTTATTGATATTTATAAATTAAATATTTATATCTAATACAATTTACATAAACTATAAATATATATGTAAATATCTTGGTTATGTATTTTATATGATTTATTAATATATGCACAATATTTAAACAGTGAGTAAACACGCATTATGTAAAAACAAGCTTTTATTTTGGATGCGCTTAATCGTCATTAATCGTTCAAAAGTAGTAAACTTGAAACAAGCAACTGCATAGTAACAACAACCACAAGGAATACATTATCAAGCATACAGAAATACCATAACAACCATCTATAATAACCCCTGAACAACTGTAAAGCTATTAGTAACCATCTATAGAACATTACAGTAACACCCTAGCATCTATTTCAGCAATGACGGAACCTAGCCCTAACCCTAGAGTGTATCCAGACTTCATTCACTTTTCCTTTGGCTTAGTCCCTTATTAATCAGTGGTCGCCACAGCGGAATGAATCGACAACTATTCCGGCATATCCTGTTTTACACAATGGATGGCCTTCCAGCTGCAACCCAGTACTGGGAAACACCCATACACTCACATTCACACACGCCAATGCTAATTTAGTTCATCCAATTTATTTATAGCACATGTCTTAGGACTTTTGGGGAAAGCGGAGCACCTGGAGGAAACCCACGCCAACACGGGAGAACATGAAATGCTAAATGGCCCAGCCGGCACTAAACCCAGCAACCTTCTTGCTGTGAGACGACAGTGCTAACCACTGAGCATCCATGTTGCCCTTTTCATGAATTACTCTTCATAAATTAATAATCACCATTCAATAATAATAAGAGGTTAGGGTTAATATAAAGACAATACATAGAGAAAAGCAGGGTCTAAAAGTGCTGTTTAGCAGAGCTGATGGCTGCAGTGAGAGGAACTGCAGAAAGCACATGAATCAAAACACCATCTAAGCAACAACAACAACAAAAAAAAATGGCAAGGGAGGGTGTCTATCTGCATCAGAGCTCTATCCAATACGACGAGAGATACAGTGGCCAGTTCTAGCACCAGACACTGTTACTACCACACCACCTCTTCTGTCCCTCACATCAGTGAAATACATTCTGGAGGAACACATATACATTACTCACAGTCAACATGTGATTGAGAGTGTAATGAGAGTAGAGCAGAGGAAAGATAATTTGACAGATATAGTTGAAGTTATTATACCCCTCGTGTATATTTTTTCCCCATTTTCTGTATAACGGAGAGATTGTTTTCAACACTTTTCTACACATAATAGTTTCAATAACTCATTTCTAATAACTGATGTATTTTATCTTTGCCATGATGACAGTACATAATATTTTTCAAGATAGTAGTATTCAGCTTAAAGTGACATTTAAAGGCTTAACTAGCTTAATTAGGGTAAAGTTAGAGTAATTAGGCAAGTCATTGTATAACGATAGTTTGTAAACAAACCGGAAAAAAGTATTGCTTAAATATTGCTAAAATTCAAGCTGCTTTTATTCTGGCCGAAATAAAACAAAAAAGACTTTCTCCAGAAGAAAAAATATTTTAGGAATTACTGTGAAAATTTCCTTGCTCTGTTAAACATCATTTGGGAAATATTTAAAAAAGAAAAAAAAAAATCACAGGAGGGCGAATAATTTTGATACAACTGTATGTCCAACATTCCTTCATCATAAACAGAAATACCATAACAACCACCTATAATAACCCCTGAACAACTGTAAAGCTATTAGTAACCATCTATAGAACATTACAGTAACACTCTATCAACTATTTCAGCAATGATGGAACCTAACCCTAACCCTAGAGCAGGGGTGTCCAAACTCGGTCATGGAGGGTCAGTGTCCTGCATATTTTAGTTCCAACCTCGATTAAACACACCTGGACCAGCTAATCAAGCTGTTTTTAGGTATACTAGAAACTTCAGGCAGGTGTGTTGAAAGAAGTTGGAGCTAAACTATGCAAGACACCGGCCCTCCAGGACCGAGTTTGGACACCCCTGCCCTAGAGTGTATCCAGACTTCATTCATTTTTCCTTTGGCTTAGTCCCTTATTAATCAGTGGTCGCCACAGAGAAATGAATCGACAACTATTCCGGCATATCCTGTTTTACACAACGGATGGCCTTCCAGCTGCAACCCAGTACTGGGAAACACCCATGCACTCACATTCACACACGCTAAAGCCAATTTAGTTCCTTTCCATTCCTTCATCATAAAACATGCAGATAAAAAAAAATCTGCTTCAGCATACACATAAATGAATAAAATGTTCAGATTTAAATGTTTCGTTGATTTATTTTAAATGTAAGAACTCATGTGAAGAACTCCTTATCAAACAATTTCCGTTTTCCCAGAACATGACGTCATTAAATGGGAATAGCGCAAAACAGAGCGTCACATTTCTGAACGGTCATTTATTATTTTGTGCCATTTAATGTTATAGTTCAGTCATGGATAATAAAAACATATAGCTACAAACATAAATCGTATGAACAATCCAACACAATCTCACGGCAATTCGTAACTTTTTGATTTAGTGGCTAATTCGTATCAATTCGTACGATCTAATTTGTACAATTTAGTACGATTTGCTTCTCCCCCAATGACGGTTGGGTTTAGGGGTGGGGTTAAGTGCCACTCCTCCTTTTTAAAATCGTACAATTTCGTGCGACTGAACTCGTACGAATTCGTACAAATTAGCGACTAAACTGACAAAACATAAAATACTTACGTTTTCTTGTGAGATTAGGCTGGAACAATTACTATTTAATTCACTTTATTATTAAGTGGCAAGTGAAAAAAAAAAAATTAAATAACTCAGTCTAATCTTCGAGAAGAGACCACAGTTACCTCTGTCATCTTTTCTGCCTGACTTAAGATCGTTTTGCTTCTGTCTCTCGCTATCCTGATCTATTCGCGCAGTTCCATCTTCTCGAGATCTCTTTAGATCAGGCTCATTATCAGATTTACTCGTGGTTTTATAATAATTTTAGCAATTTTGAAAATACAGATATGATTTAGGTTGGCCACTATGCCATTATTTATTTTTGCTGCTCACTGCACACAAAACAATCGCCAACCAATGAGAGTGATAGTATAAGAAAGATGATTGGTTGAAAATTTTGTTGAGGGCCAATAGTTAAACATGACTTTTGCTTTAACTTGCACATGGTGACAACCGTCATGCGTGTGTGTGTGTGCGCATACAATCCACACAGCCTTTGCTTGCACTAATTCAAATTCTGTCTCTCTCACACACACACACCCACGCACACACACACACACATAGGTATTCACCACGCACAAGGTAATGCAAGATCCATTAAAATAAATACCAGAACACAAAACACAAATATCGGACATTTTCCAGAGCAGGATCTGGCAAGATCTGGCTTAAATTAAGCACTGACAGGCTCATTAGTGATACATACCCCTATATACATTTCTGGAGATTGGAAAATACATCCAGGAGGTAAGTTTATTTGCAGTTTTTTTTTTCGTGAATCCACCAGAGGCACATAAATTCTCCCAAATCCATCAGAGGATTGACTGACTTACTGTCTGACCGACTGAACCCCCCACCCACCTCTTTCCCAAAACCCAACGGACAATGTTTTCAAAAGCAATCCAAAAAAAGAAAAGCCCTCTTTTTTTTACTTTAAAATTTTTACCATATTTTTACCATATTTTCAGATTTGACCACATTCTCACTCTGTTATTTACTTAATTATTATATTTTTGACTGTTGTTTTTGTTTTACTTGCTTTCTATCTTCACAGAACCCCATCGTCACAGTCAACTGCTCTCTGCGTCTCAAGTCTGCCGACAAACACGATGAGGTACTGGGAAAACTATTAACAGTGGAAAAGCCGTCCACGCAGAGGTAGTGCGAAAAGAAACCAAAGTCGTCTTTGTCGTCTGTAGCGTTTATTTTATAGAAAAACGCAGCCATACGTACCTCTGGCTACTTAATTTGCGCTCTCCAGAAATGTATACAAGGGTACATTTTCACAATGAGCCTGTGTTGTATTTAAAATTAGCTGAAATAACACAATTTTAGTTTTTTAGGGGGAATACTTAATTATTTTATGTTTAGTCCACTTAAATCTGTAAAAAAACTAATATGTTAACTTAATTCCTTCATGTTTCCCCAACCCAAATCAATTGAGTGGAACCCAGCTTTTTTCACAGTGTACGCTTCACGAAAACTATGTTGCAATTCCCAATGGATTTATTTAACTTTGCTAAAACATTTTTCTTTTTTTAAAGTTGGCAAAGAACAAACTGTGAAAAAGACTAAACAATCTGAAAAGCGTGTCCTTGAGAATGACATATTGAAGGAGATAAATTGTTCTACCAATACAAGAGGCTTATCCTCCCAGAAATTGTTTTTTCATTCTTCATCTGGATAATAAATAATATTGGCGGATATTTTATATCCCAGTGGCTTGGATACATAGTAAACTCCTTTACATTTACTGAATTTGCGCCTAACAAAAAAAGAAACATAATTGTATGCATCAAAATGAATGATGGAGTCTATACTTAGGCAATAGCACACACTTTTTAGAGAGTACTGATGAACCCACCTAGAGTATTGAGTCTAGAGATTGTGTTGATAGGACTTGATGGCAATATAGCAGAACAATAGTTTGTTAATACAATAGTTTAATAGTTCCAAAAGTTTGCCAATATATCTAATTAATGTGTATTCTTTCATGTTGGTATAAAAAACATGTGAAATGTAAAGCAAATGATGTACATTTCTGTAAATACTACACCAAATTTACTGTGAACTACACTACCCGTAATTCCAATGCGGCCCATTAATCATAAGTCACTGTTACTATGGAAACACAGATTTGGATTAAAATAAAAACACCTGATCGCTCCCTTGATACACTGGGACCAAAACAAGCAAGTGTAACAGACCATGCTAACTCAACTGGCTATTGAAAACATATTATTTTCATGCTAATAATTAATTTATAGTCATAATAGTACCAGCAACAGTTTTATACAGTACCATTATGGTTGATCTATGATGCATTTGCAGTGATTTTGGAATGATTGTGATTGTGTCACTCCTTAGAGCTTGACTTTCTATGGGCAGAAAAACCTGCCGTCAGGACGTATTTCGCGGTCTCCAGTAACGTCTTCAGAGGTATGTTTTCAGAATGAGCCCAGGTTGGATTTTACAGTCATCGAGTGAAGCCAGGTGTATCCCGCTTACATGGTAATGCTAGTCAATTGGGAGGAGAATAGTTTGGTCTTAATGTTTGCCGTGTCAATCTCCCTCACCCAGAGATGTGTGTGTGTAAAATGCTAGAAACAGATTCTATTTCTGTGACGTCGTGGCTGAACAACAGCATAAACTACTATGACAATGGTTACCCCAGGTGCTGATTATGTGCATTATTCAGTGTTAAATGCTACTAATTTGAGTTTGAATACATTTTAAACAACATGTATTGCCATACTGAAAGGGTAAGCAGATAGTTTACCTCCAATCTTGAAAATAAAATAACTAGCAAATATATAGTTTAAAAAGGGAATGTTTAAACTGTGCAATCCAACAAATATCAGTCACTCAGCATTACTATTAACAATGTCAAAGAGCTTTAACATGTATTTATTATATCAGAAACTTTCCCAGTACTGGGTTGCAGCTGGAAGGGCATCCACTGTGTAAAACTTCTGCCAGAGTAGTTGCCGGTTCATTCTGCTGTGGTGACCCCTGATAAGTCAGGGACTAAGCCAAAAGAAAATTAATGAACAAATATATCATAAACCTCACAATTTCATTGGCAGGGCAGTACATTATTCTGCACTTCTGAATGGTCTGGAATTAAAATTTTTTCTGGTATGTCGCATCTAGTGTGTACAGTCAAATTGCTTGTCACTAGAATCTTGCTTTGCGTGTTATTAGGACACGGCGTAAGTTAATGTATTTGCATTTTTGAACAATTCATCCATCTCGATTTCGTAACCTGAAATTATGATTTCATTTCTTAAACAATTTCATATTTTATTAAATAACATCTTCTTATAGTAATAGTTATGAAATTTCAGTGTGATCGCTATTCTCCTGTGCTCTGAGGTGCATTACCTGTATAAAAAAAATCTAAATGCCAATTTTTGATGTGGCTTTTGTTAATGCTCTTAAAATAAGACAATATAGGGCTGTTTCCAGTTAAGTAAACATCCTTAAAAATATTGTAACATCATTTTTTATTAATATTGCACAGCTCTATTTGGAATGATATGATATTAATAATTATATCCAATAATATAAGAAAAATATGCAAATATCATTACATGTATTAAGTCCTATAGTACATATAGTAAGAACATATACATATAGTAAGAACTTAAAAGTTCTGTGTTTTTGACAATATTGCAAGCACTAAAATCTGCCTGGAAATAATATTAAAATAAAATGTTTTTTTTTACTTGAATATTTAATAATATAATGTAATATACGAATTGGAATAAACAGTAGTTTATAGCCCTATTTTCTTTAAGTAAAGAAGAAATGTTTTTATAGTTATGCGTTTAACTTCTTATGCATCAAATATGCAGTCCAAACTTATTATTCACTGAATTATTCCTCCATTCTTGCATTTTTTTTTTCAAATAGCATGTTTAGTCATTTTTCTTTTATTTTTTAAATCTGTTTTATCTATAATTTCCTGTAAAGCTGCTTCAGGCCATGTCAACAATAGTGGTTCTCTTAGATGAGGTGAGATCTCCACATGTGCTGTATGCAACGGCAAAGTTATATAAATCTTGAAGCATCAGAATCGGTACTCTGTATAGGCCAATCACCATGACACAGAATCGGTACTCAGTATTGACTGCAAAATTCCTGATCAGAGTACCCCAATCTAAATGCCAATTTTGATGTGGCTTTTGTTAATGCTGTTAAAATAAGACAATATAGAGCTCTTTCCAATTAGGTAAACATCCTTAAAAATATTGTAGCATAATTTTTTTTTTTTAATATTGCACAGCTCTAATTGTAATGATATGGTAGTAATAATCTTATCCAATAATATAAGCAAAATATCCAAATAGCTTTACATGTATTAAGGCCTATAGTACATATAGTAAGAACAAATACTTAAAGTCAGAACTTAAAGTTCTGTGTTCTAATTGGAACGAGATGATAATGAAAAGATTACGACATAATCATAATTAATCATTAATCTTGAAGCATTCATTTTAATGCTAGCACACAGATCATATGTTGTTTAGTTGAACAAAATCATTTTTACAGTGTAATCAAATCTAATATTTGCCCTCTCTCTCTCTAAACTCTCTAAACCTAAGTTTCTGTTTTTGCTTATCGTATTTGGATCGTCAGCTTTACCTCAGATCTTGAAAGCAAAATACATTAGAACTGTGATTTAGTGCAAACCAACAAATATCAGTCACTCAGCATTACTATTAACATTTTATTTATAAAATAAATCTAAATTAGCTCTGATCGATCGGCCGGAGATCAGCTGATAATCACATTTCATGTCTTGATCGGTACTCGCTAATCTGGCCGATCTCATAAACCAATCACAAGTGTTTGTTTATGAGCTTACAACCAGGTGAAGATGCACGTGCACACTCGGTTTATACATCAGCAGTGCTAAAACACATAAGGAGGTAAATGATGTGTGGTGTCATTATCACTGCGCTCGTGTCACACCAGCTAATATATATATATATATATATATATATATATATATATATATATATATATATATATATATATATATATATATATATATATATATATATATATATATATATATATATATATATATATACAGATGTGGTGCGACAATACAGTCTATTGGTGCAGCTCGCACAAGTGATGGTCACTTTGTCGCAAGTACAATCATTGTATATCCAATGTTTTGAGCTGCTGTGATGTGAGCGGAGCATTCGTCGCTATGTAGAGTCTCATCCAATCATATGCGCAAAATTTTTGAACAGCATTACATGTATTAAGGCCTTTTTACATATAAGAACTTAAAGTTCAGTGTTTTCAACAATATTGCAAGCACAATACAATCTGCCTGGAAATAATAGGGCAAGTTTTTTTACTTGAATATTTAATAATATAATGTAATATATGTGTTGGAATCAACAGTAGTTTACAGCCTTATATCCTTTGAGTAAAGAAGAAATGTTTTTATAGTTATGCATTTAACTGCACTGACAAATCTTGAATTATTTCTCCTTTATTGTAATTTGTCTTATATTTGTTTTATTTGTTTTATCTATTATTTTCTGTAAAGCTGCTTCAGACCATGTCCACACAAATGATTCTCTTAGATAAGGTGAGATCTCCACATGTTCTTTAAAAAAGATCCTGATCATAGCACCCTAAATCTAAATAACAATTTTGGAGTGGCTTTGTTAATGCTGTTTAAATAAGAGAATATAGGGTTGTTTACAATTAGATAAACATCCTTTAAAACATTGTAGCGTCATTTTATTCATTATTATTGCACAGCTCTATCTGGAATGAGATGATAGAGAAAAGATTATGACATAACCGTTTGTCTTGAAGCATTCATTTTAATGCTAGCACACAACGCATATGCTGGTAAGCTGAACAAAAGAATTTTATAGCAAGAATCACAGCTAATATTTGTCCTCTCTCTCTCTAAACCTCCAAGTTTCTGTTTTTGCTTTTCGTCTTTGGATCGTCAGCTATTTTCTCACCGTGTCTTTTTTTTTCTGTGCTGCTGGAAAGCAAAAAAGCTAAAGGGATCTCTGCTTGCTAACTTGGCTAAAGCCAATGAAAATAAGAAAGGGTTTTGTGGCACATTGGCTTCATTAGGCGAGTCGAGTCTGAGCATCACAGAAAAGGAGGGGGGACTTGCCTCTCCCATTTTAAAGAGCTTCTGTGCTTGTCCACAAATTCCAGGAATATTGTATCAGCGGTCTGCAAGACAAAAGCAGATTTCATGCATTTCACCTCAGTAACGAGTCACTTCGAGCAAATTTTAAAAGTAATTCCGTCAATCTAATAAAGTCATTGAGTTCACGTGAGACGTCCGTGATGACTGAACATCAGATTCTCATAATCAATCAGCCCAGGACGCCTAACACGCTTTTCCCTAAACATTCCCTTTCTACGTCATTGTGACACTCTGAGGACAATATAGAGGACGACGCGCGCACACTCATGTGACATCCATTGAGACCAGTGACCTGGAATTTTAGAGAGGCCGTCCTGAACTTGAATCATTGCCCTCATTAACTCCGAGAGCTGATTATGATGATGAATATGACACACGTCACTATCTCCTGGGCTGCTGTGAAGAGGGGGAAAACAAAATATAAAAAAAAAAAAAAAACAAGCAACAGATTTATATATTCCACACACTGTGGTCTGCTGACGTCAGTGGGGGACGTCTAAAAGGGCTCGCTGTGCTGTAACATCAAAGCCTGCACAATTACGGCTCCACACATTCTCTTTCTTCACACTTTTTTCCTAACCGTGTGTGACATTAAACCAGGCACACTTAACACACACCCCTGCAAAACACACAGTCTGCATTTTTGTCCTCCTTCCAATCCTCTGTTGGATTCATTAACAACACGTACAATATAATTTTTTCATGTTATTATTAATATAAATATTATCAAAATACTAAATATTGCATACAAAGAGCAAAAGTCTGAGACCACTATAGCAAAAACCCATATATTGTGCTTTTTTGAAATGTATTTATCATTATTATATTGGTAAATACACTAATACCAATAAGTATTTACATTTATAGCTTATTTAATTACCTAATAAACTTCATCTTAATTGTTTTGAAATGCATAGTGATGTTTTAATCCAGCAGAACGTCAACATGATGTCAGATTGACGTTACCTCAACGTTGTGGGACATTGTATGTTGTTTGGAAATGAAAATCAGGTTGACGTCAGAACCCGACGTCAGAACCCAACGTCAGCCAGACATCAGTGTCGAACGTCGGACAAGACATTGGAATTCGGTTCATTTTCATTGCAACCTAAAAACAACAAAACATCAGCGTCTAAAGATGTTACAGCTTGACGTTGTGTGGATATCAGACGTTTCTGGTTAGGATTTTGGTTACCGTACCAGATGAATAAATGTCAGTATTTGACATCATTATGACGTTAGTTTAAGATGTTGGCTCGATGTTGGAATTTGGTTACTTTCAAACACAACCTAAAATCAACAAATTATTGACGTTATTGGACGTCAAAATAACGTTGTCCTTAGATGCTGGCGACCAAAATCTAACATAATATTAACATAATATTAACGACCAAACATAACATTAACGTCTTATGGCGCTGTGTGTCTGCTGGGAACTATTTTAGAACAGGAACATGAGCTCAATATGCAGTAAACCAGTTATTCTGAGACATATTTTCCTGGTTATCAACATGAAACTGAAGCTGCTGATTGCCTTTGACTTAAGCTGAACATAAATTCACACAAATACTGAAATCAACTCGATAGACATTGCATTGCAAACTTTCAAGAATTAGGAAATTAGGGGGTTAGTCATTTAATAATTTTTTTCCTGCATGTTTTTAACAATTAACAAGTCTGCATTTACCATTGTGGGGAAATAATTTTCAAATATTGATGTTTAACATATTTTTTGATGTTACTTCAGTTCAGTTTGGCAAGAATAAATGTTATCTATAATAACATTTATATATATATATATATATATATATATATATATATATATATATATATATATATATATATATATATATATATATATTCATTTTATGGTTATTCATTTAATTTATATTAATTTTAGCCCTATTAAGACATCTTTTCCAATTGTCCGTGAACCAATGACTTGCCCAGTGGTTTGACCAATGACTTGCCTAATTAACTTGCCTAGTTAACCTAACTGAATACTACTATCTTGCAAAATTGCAAAAATATAATGACTATTATTAATAATTAACTATTGTTAATTGGTTTTTCAAGATTCATTGATGAATAGAAAGTTACACGCATCAATCCGTTCAATTTTGATGAACTCACTGTTTGCTAAATAAGAAAATTAATTTCAGTGTAATATACAAAATGAGCTGACCCTTAGACAATAACATAAATGAATCCGGAAGCCTTTTGTCTATTGTTGATTCCAAATTCAGCGGCCACGTGCGCTTCATGTTCATTACACACTGTAAACAAATATCTGTTAACAGTGTCTGTACTTTGTGTTTTGAATTTATTAACAGTTGTGAATTGCATTATGGGATGTTGATCTCTGCTCTGTCGACTTTAGAGGTTGAAACTTCAACTCCGCAGCTTAACAAAGTGACTTTTATTGATATTTTAGTAGTTTGAAATAATATAATGTATAAGAAACATTAATATATAGAGGAATAAGTGTGTAAAAGAACAGAAAATGTACTGGCAGTTTATTACAAGGTTTTGAAGCGTAATATACAACACCAACCCAGACTATATATCACTTTAAACTATTAAAAATGTTAATAAAAGTCACTTTTTCTAACTTATCAAGGTTAAGAGTTATTAAAAGAAAGCTCTGGATCCCATAATGCAATTCAAAAGCATAATTAAATGAAAAAAAAAAACATCAATCACAAAATACAGAAAACTGCTATTTTACGGATATCTTTACAGATACGTCGGAGACGATGGACGTTAAAATAGCAAAGCCTCTTTTCTCTTAATCATTCTTTATCAACACATTTCCAATCTGAACAAATGAAAACTAAACCATGTGTGTTCTCACTGCGGATCTTCAGGAGGAAGGTTTGAGGCTGTCAGCACTCAGCACTGTACGTACTGCACAAAAACACTCATTGCGACAGCGCTGATTTACACCCCGGTGATGTCACGCTGTTCCTTTCTGCCTGCTACAGGATATTTAGTATGCATAAGAGCTCGAACAGAAAAGTTGTGTGCCTCCTGCATCTTTCTATAGCTGGCTTACAAACCCCTGGAAAGTACATGCCATTTTGGTGCGCAGTAAAAAGAGATTATTTACTTTACTTAAAAAAGTAAGTATACCCATTGCCTTAAAAGATGAATGAATGACAAGTTAATTCATTAATTTCCTTCGGCTTAGTCCTTTACTTATCAGAGCAGCGGAATGAACCACCAACTATTCCAGCATATGTTTTACGCAGCGGAGGCCCTACCAGCCACAACCCAGTACTGGGAAACACACATACACACTTATTCACACACACTGTCATACACTACAGACAATTTAGTTTATTCAATTCACCTATAGAGAATGTGTTTGGACTGTGGGGGAAACCGGAGCACCCGGAGGAAACTCGCGCCAACACCGGGAGAACTTCACACAAAAATGCCAACTGACCCAACCGGGTCTCGAACCAGCAAACTTTTTACTGTGAGGCGACAATGCTAACCAGTAAGTCTTAACTTTACCTAAAAAAGTGAGTAAGAAGTTTTATTTTTGAAGATTCACAGACAAATAGTGCCCATGATGAAGTAACCCCATTTAACATGCCTTACATGTTTTCCATAAGCATGTATATGTATATATACAGTATACCCATTTTACTATGCTTTACTTGTGAAATTCAGAATTGGGGCACTGCTAAAACAATAAAAACGTTGTTATAACTTTTTAAAACAATATTTTTTTTACTCTAGATAAAAATATATGAATAAAGCTATGAATAATTCTATTGTAAAGTATAAAATAAGACTTTTTGTTGTTTAAAGGAAACCACAAAAACACAAATATTTCTAAAAGGCTTATAAAACAACAAGTTAATTCTAGTTAGACTTTCCTAAACATTTTAGTGTTTTGTTGTTTATTATTATAATTTATTTTCCTTTGGCTTAGTCTCTATTTCAGACTCGAACCAGTGAACTTCTAGTTGTGAGGCGACAGTGCTAATGACTGAACCACCATGCTGCCTATTATTATTTTTAATATTATTTAATTCTATCATTTAAATAGCTTACATAACAGATCAACATATGTTTTGTCACAAAGACTATTCTCTTTCTTGCTCTATTTATTTTCATATTATTTCTTATAAGCTAATTTTACTAATCTAGTCTTTTAAATATGAATGTCTTTTAGATATGTATGTTTTAGATATGTATGCAGTTATTTATTTATTGAATAATATGTGTGGTGATCAGTTTGATTGCTCTTCAGTGACTAACTGAGAGGAAACTGAAACCTTTAACGCCATCTAGTGGTACAGAGGTTTAGCTTTGCCTTTTTTTCTTCTTGGTAACACAATATCTCATCTTAATGACAATAATAAGCATTTTTCATTATGCTATAAATATAAGTCTCTTAGTAAATTAGCCTACCTTTCATAAGTTTCCATGTCCTGGGTTTATTGCACCACTGTGCTGCCTGACAGATCAAGACTTGCATTGTTTTTAATAATGGTTTATGCAGGATAAAAAATACATAAATAAATAAAGTTTAATGAATAATCAGATGTTAATATTATACAATTACATGTAGATTTAAACACATTTTATTTTCAATTAAAGATTGATTTTTAAAGAAATGTCTATGTTTTCTTCTATCAGAGTCTTTACATTATTTAGAACCTGGCCATAGGGAACACCAGGACATTTCCCGGTGGCCTGATATCAATCTGGCCTGCCACTGTGAATCTGGCCTGCCCAGAACCCTGATCCCCCACCCCACTTTTCGATATCCAGTTCAGATATCCCACAAATGTTTAAATGTTTTTAAAAGAGGTCCAACATTATTTGCTCTATAACATAGACAGCATGTACAATGTATTTTGCAATCATTTACTCACAAATGAGTATTGCCTTCAAAATGGCTATTAAATTACAAATTATTAAGATTAAACAGTGTTTTGCAATCTGTTGTTTCCCGATGCAAATAATTGCAGCTTTAGTAAATGTTTCTTTTAAATATTAATTCATTCATTTTCCTTCGGCTAAGTCAAGGGAATCCATAAGGATTCACTACAGTGGAATGAACCACCAACTTATCCAGCATATGTTTTACACAGCGAATGCCCTTCCAGCTGCAACCCACTACTGAGAAACATCCATAAACACCCATTCGCACACATACATACGGCCAATTTATTATACTACACTAAACCCCAATTTACTGTATTAAAAAAATACTACAGTATTTATTAGTTTATCAGTTCACTATAATTAATAATACTACAGTAAGGTGTACTGTAGCATTCCTTCATTAACAAAATGTTGTAAATACTGTACATTACAATACACTTGTCTACAGAATGGTTAAAAATATATATACATTTCTGCATCCACATCGCAATGTGCGCATCCACAATAGTCCCATCGCAAGATCTGCAATGTTGATTTAGGATAATAATTCAGTTCAGCACACAATCAAAGTTCAACCCATTTTTAAGGCCTGTGACTATGTAAGAGATAAGACATTACTATGCAAACAGATTTACAATTTGTAGCTTTAACAAATATTCATTCATTCATTTTCTTTTTGGCTTAATCCCTTTATTATTCTGGGGTCGCCACAGCGGAATGAACCGCCAACTTATCCAGCATATGTTTTACACAGCGGATGCCCTTCCAGCAGCAACCCATCACTGGGAAACATCCACACACACTCATTCACACTCATATACTATGACAATTTTAATCAATTTAGACAATTATGGACAATTTTAGTGAATCTTTGAACTGTGGGGGAAACTGGAGCATCCGGACGAATTGTATTTAAGTATGTGAAATTTTATTCATATCACAAATCCCAAATCATATCCCAATATTGTGCAGCCCTAGTATTTACTATAAATTACTATGGTATTTTTTTTCATGTGGGTATGATATGAAGACTGTTAAAGTTTTTTCTGTGAGACCATGATAGATGTGGAACATTATACAGTATGCATGTGTAGTCGAAGCCAAAATTATTATCAGCCCTCCTCTTTTTTCAAATATTTGCTGAATTTTTTTTTACAGACCAATTAAATTTTCACAGTATTTCCTATAAAATGTTTAATTTGCCTAGATTAAAAGCATTTTTAATATTTCTTGAAACAATTTTAAGCCGAATATTATTATTATCATTATTATTAGTTTTGTCCGACTGGCTATCCAATAATCTTATTCAATAAGTTTGCTAATTATCATAATTTGCCTAGTTAACCTAATTACCCTACACTATAAAACAAAATCCCGGTTGCCTTATATTTTCAAGATGAATCAAACTAACCTTTGAGTCCATTGAACTTATATTTTGTTAAACTGATATAAAACAGCTTGCGTAAGTTATAAAATTAAGTTAGAACATGATTAACTTACAATGAACTAAAAACATATGCTGTCATGACTAATTGATCATATAAATTTTACAGTGTAGTTAAGTCTTAAAATTCCACTTTAAGTTGGTGTTAATAGTCTAGTGGTTAAGTGCGCCGACATTTAGCACCAAGGTGCTCACGGCGACCCAAGTTCGATTCCTGGCTTGAGGTCCAATGCCGATCCTTCCCCTCTCTTTGCTCCCAATCCTTTCCTGTCTGTCCTTCACTGTCCTATCAGATTAAAGGTAAACCCCCCTAAAAAATAATTATTAAAATTGCACTTTAAGCAGAATACTAACATCTTACAAAATATCATCATGGCAAAGACTAAATAAATCAGTTATTAGGAATTACTAAAACTATTATGCTTAAAAATTTGTCGACAAAAAATCTCTCTATTAAACAACACTTGGGAAATGTGTTAAAAAGAATTTCAATTTAAACCATTTTGACTTCAACTGTACAATCCTGCACAGTCACGCAGATGCCATGCTCCACAGGCAAAGGAAGTGCCCGCTTCCCCGTTCCTGTTCGCCAATAAGGGAAACTCGCATTCTGGCTCCTGCTCACAAAACGCAGCCAACAAAGCTGCTGCTGGGTCACATAATGTGTGCAAACAACATGACAGTGCTCCCCCAGTCACCCCGAGAGAAGCCTGACCTTCACATAGATTTTACACAGCAAAAACAGAGCTATGCTAACAGCAACCCTGTGCTTAATTTGGTGTAGGGATTAAAACTGAGCATGCTTATGATGAATTTTGAGATTGAGAACGGGCTATATGTACAGCTAGTGTTTTCCAGCCAACGATAAACTTCCGGTGAAAGATTAATGTGACTGTTTTCAATTTTGTTGATTTTACAGCATCGATGTTGTAATGTAATTAAAATACAATCAGTTAAATAGACTTAAGCGTTCATTTAGCTGCTCAAGCGTAAAACGAGATGAAAGACCGTGTAAACGCTAGCGCCATCAGTAGCAGCAGGCTAGTGCAGTTACTCCATTGAAAATACTGGGGTAAAATAAAGTTTCATATTTTAAAGACATTGGGCTCTATTTTAACCATCTAAGTGCATAGTCTAAAGCGCATGTTGCAAAAGCATTAGGGGCATGTTCGAATCCACTTTTGCTATTTTAAGGATGGAAAACAATGGTGTGCGCCCCAGCACATAGTCTAACAGGGTTGTGCTTATTCTCCTAATGAGTTATGCATAGGCCTTGTGTAAATGTGTGTACATTTATATTTATTCAGTCAGTGTTTTAATTAATTTTAGTATTATTACTGACAAATGTGAACATGTTCAGGTGATTTATTTATAATACAGTTTGTAAAATAATATTTTTTGTCTTTTAGTAGATATATTATGAGAGAGACTTGCTTTGTTTACCAAATAAGTGGATCTAATTGGATTTGCATTGTAAACATTAAATAAAAGTTAAAAAGGTAATATTGTTTATTACATATATTAAGTTTTTAGTTATGATACTCCCAAAATAATTCCGCATAAATCACAGATTTTCTACAAAATTCTCTGAAGAAATAGCAAAAAATGTCTGCAGATTATGTCTGGCCCTCCCATTCCCTTTAAGAGTTCCCTTTAAGAGTCTCCCATTCCCTTTAAGAGTCAGTTTAAGAGTGCATTTGCTATTTACATGGTGGACTTTGTAAGTGGAAAAACAGAACGCTTCACTAGGGAGAGAACAGTTAAAGAACATCTGCAGCATGAGGATAAAGAATGAGCCTCCTCCATTTGGCCTCTTTACTTTCTTTTTACTTTACTTTTACTCTTTACTCCTTTATTTTCATGGATAAGGAAACGGTGTTGTACGCACTCCACTGAAGACATCGATTAGCCTACATTTTTAAATTCATGTGTTAAGCGCAAAGATATGTTTCAAAACTATTTCTAAATGCAGTTCTAATTTCCAAGGAATAAATGAACAATAATAACAAAGTGTGGTAAAAAACTCCAAACACACGTCATATTCTTCTGCCCCATATGGTGATGCATACGTCTACAAAACCCGACAGGTGGACAAATCTAAACTTGTTTTTATTAAATACAAATATAAATATGCATATAGTAAATAATAATAATAATAATAATAATATTATATTATTAGAGATGAGGCATGGAGGCAGTGGTTTTAATATTTATATAGAAAATAATAATTTTTGTAACATTTTAATCCTTTAATTTTTTTCATATGTAAAGATATTTGTGTATTGCTGTACATCTTGTGTGTATTAAGCAATGTATAAGCGTTTGGACCCGCATAGGCGCAAAACTAACGCGCTTTGTGCTGAACTTTAAAGCAGCTTTCAGTTGGTCAATTGCGCGGTCTATTCCAGTTCCCTTAAAATAGCAACGCGCCAACAATGCGCCTTAACACACCTTTATACTGTTGTGCTGGTCTGAAAATAGCAACAAATCACGCCATACACGCATTGCAACTTATTGCGCCGGCTATATGGTATGGAAAAATGGAATTTAATGCAGTGCTTCATGTCCAATATTGTCCGATACCCATTTTATTGACCTTTTTCTTAAATGCAGAAGTGCGCTCGTTTTTGCGATTGTTTTAGAACTTCCGATTTAGTTGCCTATGAGAGAAATTTCTAGGAATAAAAACGGCAGAAAACTAGCAAACTACTCACTCTACAAACAAGTGTGTTCATGACTATACATAAAAAGTAGAATATTATAATAAAAAATATCAGTTTGCAACATCAAGCAGAATAACGAGCTGTTTTTAACCTCTAAAAATGAATGGAAGTGAATGAGACTGGAAGTCTCGAGCCAACAAGATTCAAATGGCTGCGCCCGCTCGTACGCTGAGAATAAGGTGAATATCCAACACAATCTCACGGCAATTCGTAACTTTTTGATTTAGTGGCTAATTCGTATGAATTCGTACGATCTAATTCGTACAATTTAGTACGATTTGCTCATCCCCCAATGACGGTTGGGTTTAGGGGTGGGGTTAGGGGCCACGCCTCCTTTTTAAAATCGTACAATTTCATACGTCTGAACTCGTACGAATTCGTACGAATTAGCCACTAAACTGACAAAACGTAAAATACTTATGTTTTCTTGTGAGATCAGGCTGGAATATCGTATATCAATCAGGTAGTGAAGATCACTGATTTTTAAAGAAATTAGATCTTAAACGTGGCGATTTTGTAATAGCAAAACAGTTCACTGGAGGCGCTTGGGCTGGCTGACTGAAAATGAAAAGCCTGTGTGCATAAAACCCCATTCAGGACTCAAACACACTTTGACATGAATTTGGGGAATGTCAAAAAATACAATGTAAATACTATCTGAGAGGACTACGTTCATCAAAGGCCAACCAGGACATATTTGTGCAACGCATGTGCTAATTTCATGGATTATAAATGCAATGTGTTCTGATGCCATGATACTATGAAAGGGTCCAGTGTTTATAATTTATTCAAGCAATGCCAGACATTTTGAGCTTGACAACGTTTTATTGAATTCACACTGTGGGAGTCGAGGCTTATATGTGCTTTCTTGTATTCCACACCTCTATCTTACTTTTAAAGTCCCTCGAAATAGTGGCTCGCTCCAAAAGGGGGATAGCTGAAAGACACATTGCTGCACATTGATTATGATACCTAACATGCAGTGAGAAGCATTTATTGACTCAATGGATGGACGAGAAGTTTGATTTTGCATTCAGAAATGGGAGGGTTTAAGATATCTGTGTTTTCTCTCACTCCATCACTCAGAATGGGCTTTTCTTATTAGTGAGGAAATGGAAAACACAGAGCGGAGCTGCAGCCGAGTGTTTTCGAGACATTTCGCTGCTCCTGTTTGCTTCTACAATACGATTTTTCAGTCTGCGTCAAAATGTTGCTACGTTACTTGTATTTATTAGGCTATTACTGGGCTAATACAACATGGGGTTATTAAAAATTACACATAGCCCGAGAATCTGAGGTAAATTAAGAATTTCAATTACATTATATTGTGTTTTGCTCATTCTGAGACCTTAAAATCTCACTATGTCAATCTCAACACTACAATTTCCTCCCTTGGAGAAAACTTACCACAGTTTCACTACAAGTAGAATAAAAAGGTTATTGTATTTTTCTGTGTTTGTTACAAACTAAGCATAATTTAGTCATGGTATATGTAGTAAAGTTCAAATGATAATCAGTCTGCCAAAGATATTTAAATCGAAGGTTACTACACTTTTACTATTAATAAGTAAAAACATTACCTTTCATAAAATCTGTATTTTAAAAGTCTGTATCTATCTATCTATCTATCTATCTATCTATCTATCTATCTATCTATCTATCTATCTATCTATCTATCTATCTATCTATCTATCTATCTATCTATCCATTTATCTATCTATCTATCTATCTATCTATCTATCTATCTATCTATCTATCTATCTATCTATCTATCTATCTATTTATCTATCTATTTATCTATCTATCTATCTATCTATCTATCTATCTGTCTGTCTGTCTGTCTGTCTGTCTGTCTGTCTGTCTGTCTGTCTGTCTGTCTGTCTGTCTGTCACTCTCATTACTTGTATTTAGTAGGTTATTACTGGGCAAATACAACAGGGGATTGTTAGATATTTCTACACGCAACATAGCCTGAAAATCTGAGGTAAGTTAAGAATTTTAATTACATTATATTATGTTTTTGCTTATACATTCTGAGACCTCAAAATGTCACTATGTCAATCTCAACACTACAATTTCCTCCCTTGAAGAAAACTTACCAAAGTTTTACTATAAGTAAAATAAAAAATGTTATTGTAATAATTTGTGTTTGCTGCACGCATACTTTAGTCATGGTATTTGTAGTAAAGTTCAAATGATAATCAATCTGCCAAAGAAAAAATAATCAATAATATAAATTATAAAACATTAATTTACCTGAGGGCTGCATTTTAAAATACTTAAAGCTAAATATGACCAACTTTTTCCTGAAATCCCCTCACCACAATAAGCCAGTATAAGTATGGAGGAATTATCTATCTATCTATCTATCTATCTATCTATCTATCTATCTATCTATCTATCTGTCTTGCTGTCTGTCTGTCATTCCTATTACTTGTATTTAGGCTATTACTGGGCTATTATGACAGTATGCCAATCTCAACAGTGCAATTTCCTCCGTTAAAGAAAACTTACCACAGTTTTACTACAAGTCAAATAAAATAAAAAAGATTATTGTGACCAACTATGGGTTTGCTACAAACTAAACATACTTTAACCATGGTATTTGTAGTAAAGTTCAATTGATAATGAGTCTGCCAATGAAAAAAAGCATGTTCTTTATTCTTTCACTATCAATAAAATAAAATATAAAACATTACTTTTCTTAATGACTGGATTTTAAAATACTAAAAGCTAAAAATGACAATTTTTTCCCGAAATTACCACACTACAAGAAACCAATATAAGCACAGAGGAATTAACTATCTATCTATCTATCTATCTATCTATCTATCTATCTATCTATCTATCTATCTATCTATCTGTCTGTATGTCACTCCTTTTACTTGTTTTTATTAGCCTATTACCAGGCTAATACAACATGGGGTTATTTAAAAAAATCTACACATATAACCTGAGAATCTGAGGTAAATTAAGAATTTTAATTACATTATATTATATTATGTTTTGCTCATTCTGAGACCTCAAAATCTCACTATGTCAATCTCAACACTACAATTTCCTCCCTTGAAGAAAACTTACCACAGTTTAACTACAAGTAGAATAAAAAGGTTATTGTAATCATCTGTGTTTGTTACAAACTAAGCATACTTTAGTCATGGTATTTGTAGTAAAGTTCAAATGACAATCAGTCTGCCAAAGAAAAAAAAAAAACACGGTTGCTACACTTTCCTAATGGCTGTTAAAATAATAAAAGCTAAAGATTACCATTTTTTCTTGAAATTACCTCACCACAAGAAGCCAATATAAGCATGGAGGAATTAGCTCATACCTTGCTGAAGGGAATCCTCAGTGTCCGCGAGCTCCCCACCGCCGCCGCCGTCGTCTGGACTTTTGCGTTTCTTCGACATTGCCGGTCTAATATGACGCGTTCTCTGATGTCTGTTTGTTCTTGGCTCGGAACGAATATTCGAATTATGACGATAAACACTCAACTGTCTGGACAAGCACATAAAACTGGCAGGATGTTGACAGCTGAAACCTTCACAAAGCGCGATCCCCATTCATTCAGGCATCCAGTTTCCTATTCTCTCCACTACGAGACAAGAGCAACGGGAGCAAAAGTTGGCGACGATTCTGGTAGATCAATGTGTGATTTCTTTTAACAATAACAAAAGAAACAAAACAAAAAACATGAAATATGTTAAGCCTCGAGCTTAAAGCGCAAGAAAACACGCACGGATTTCCCTCTGACAAATGAGAGATGTCGCTTACAAAAGTGATTTGCGCGTCACGTGTGCCCGGGATTATACTGAAGCAGAAAAGTACGCATCCATGACAGTTTGCAACTCAAATCGCTCCTCAGAAGCACGAGCTCCCGCGATGTTGACCATGTTATTGTGATGCACAGCAGTACTAACATCTTCAGCTATGAGCTCTCTGCTGTAAGTCAGTCAGCAGAAATATCGCCTCACAGCTGGTAAATTAAACTTCTTTTAAACGAGTCGCCGTTGTCTGTCACTCAAGTAGCAGAGGCATCTATGGAGATTTTCTTTGTCTATGGTCCAGTTTAAACCACCAACTTGTCAAATTCTGCACACAACACTGTACCTTTGCTCTTTTTACACCGAAATCATCTGTCCAGCGACGCGTTAGCGATGTTAGCCTTGTGCTCTTCTCAAAACTTCTCAGTCCGGTTGCTAGGAAACCACGCAGCGAGCAAACGTTCATGATTTTAGCGCTCTCCTGCTTAAAAGTGGCTTCAACTTCTTTTAGCAGAAATAGTTATGTAGGGTTTTTGTCGTTCTGTGAGTGTGTTTGAGTAGCACGGAACAGTTTAAGAGAGTTCTGTGTAAATAAAGCCTCTATCGGCGGCAGCAGCGGCGGCTCAGCATCATCAGGGCTTTCCATTCAGGAGACGGATGACGTCAGTAGCCTCCTCCGCAAATGGTGCCAAGGCTACAGCTTTAGATTGACTCAACTGATAGACTCGCGTGGCTTTTTTACGCAAGCGTTTTTGATTTCGCATTCAGAACAGCTCGGCCGCACGTGTGCTCGATTCAGAAGTCATTTTAAAAAGCTCCCAGAGAAAAGTCAAGTGGCTGACAGTCGAGTGAAGCTACTGGTTTCCAGTATAAACACATTCGACTGCTTATTTAAACATGTGTTAGGTGTTTAAGTAGGATTGTACAGTCAATTTAGTCATTCATTCATTCGTTTCCCTTCAGCTTAGTCCCTTTATTCATCAGGGGTCACCACAGCGGAATGAACCGCCACCTTATCCAGCATATGTTTCACACAGCGGATGCCCTTCCAGCTGCAACCCAGTACTGGGAAACACCCATACACACTCATTCACACACATACACTATAAACTATTTTAGCTTACACAATTTACCTATAGCACATGTCTTTGGACTTTAGAAACCGGAGCACCCGGAGGAAACCCATGCCAACATGGGGAGAGCATGCAATCTCCACACAGAAATGCCAACTGACCCAGCCGAGACTCGAACCAGCGACCTACTTGCTGTGAGGTGACAACGCTACCCACTGTACCACCGTGCTGCCCTATTTAGTCATTCATTAATTTTCCTTCAGTTTAGTCCCTTTATTGATCAGGGGTCACCACAGCAGAATGAACCGCCAACTTATCCAGCATGTTTTACTCAGCGGATGCCTTTCCAGCTGCAACACAGTATTGGGAAACACCACACACACACATTCACACACATACACTACGGACAATTTCGTTTATTCAATTATTCAGTACAGCATCGGTCTTTGAACTGTGGAGGAAACCAGAGAAGCTGGAAGAAACCCATGCCAACACGGGAGAACATGCAAACTCCACACAGAAATGCCAACTGACCACAACCCACTGAGCCACCATGTTGTCCCAGTTAATTTAGTGTCAAATGCAATATTATTCTGTTTTACTCAGAATAATAAAAATAAAATATTTAGTTTTACTCAGCTTAAAACTGCAATCTTAAAGAGACCGTATATAAATAGGCAGTAGTCATTTAGTCATCTTCCACTTGTGCCAACGTAGCTTGAGTTTCTTTTTCCTTACTGAACATAATTTTGAGGGGGGAAAAAAGTTAGTCACTAAATAGTTGATGGAAACCATTGATGCCTATAGAATTGGAACTATTCCCTTAATTATTCAGGGATGAAGGGATAGTTCACCCAAAAATGAAAATTTACTCAATATTTACTCGCCGTCAAGTGGTACTAAACCTTTAAGAGTTTTGTTTCTCCTGTTAAACACAAAAGAAGATATACAGAAAGTTGAAAACCCGTAGCTTGACTTGCATTGTAGGACAAACAAAGAAAGAAACTCGTAAAGGTTTGAAACAAGTAAAGGGTGAGTAAATGATGACTGAATTTTCATTTTGGGGTGAAATATCCCTACAGGGCACTATCACTACATGATCTCTTCACCGGTTTTAAGCAAAACCAGTCCTTCTTTCTTTTTTTTGGCTTAGTCCCTTTATTAATCTGGGGTCGCCACAGCGGAATGAACCGCCAACTTATCTAGCATATTTTTTACGCAGCGGATGCCCTTCCAGCTGCAACCCATCACTGGGAAACATCCATACACACTTATGCACACACATTCACTACGGCCAACTTGTGTGTTTGTCTCTCTCTCTTTCCACCTGCAGGCCCGCCCTAATTACGTAGGCGACGTGCCCTGGGATTGGAGGAAGTAACCCAGGGCGTCCTTTAAAAAGAGATCAACGGGCGTAGGGAGGGAGAGCGAGTTTTGTTGGCGTGTTGTTGAGATTTTGATAAAATTATTCCTGTTGTTGAGTTGTTTTCGTTGATTGTATTTCTCGTGCTGTTGTGCTAGTGTTGACTTTGTGTTGTACACCCATCCGTGTTTCCCCTTCCTATTATTTTTGTTTTGGTTTCTGTGTTTGTTGATTGTAAATATTGTAAATATATACACGGTAAGAGGCAGTAGGGGTTGGACGCCACTTTTCTTTTTTGTAAATATTTTCACCTGTGTTTTTGTTAGTCAGGGAGACGGGTGTAGATTTTGTATTTTTATTTCTGTTATTTTATTAGGTGTAGTAAGTTTCATTTGGGTGTTTAGTTAGTGTATTTTTGTTTATTGTTTTATGTGGGTTCACCCCAAGGTATTTGGCTTCACGTTTTTTTTCTTGGTGATAAAAAAAGACAAAAAAAAAAAAAGGCAAATAAAGAGACCCTACATAAAGGGGTTATTAAAAGTGAATTTTATTTGTCGGGTGTTCTTTTATGTTGCGGCCTTGACCCTAGACCAGGGTCGTAACACTTATTCAATTCCCCTATAGCGGACTGTGGGGGAAACCGGAGCACACGAGAGGAAACCCACGGCCACATGGGGAGAACTTGCAAACTCCACATAGAAATGCCAACTGACCCAGCCGAGGGTCGAACCATTGACCTTCTTGCTGTGAGGCGATCATGCTAACCACTGAGCTACCGTGCTGTCCAGGTAATGTGTTATTATGAGGAAAATAATATTGACGACCTACTTAGAGTAAGACCATATCTAAATAAAAATGGCAACAATGGAGCCCAATCTCATTGGATGCCACTGAAATCCTGAAACAGGGTTGCCAGATCAAGCATGCACTGCGCCACCGTGAGGCCCTGAAACCAGTTGAGACCATTTTAAAAGTAATGACAGCAAACTTTCTTTACCCAAGTTACCCAAGCATCTTTAAGAATAGCCTAGACAAATAATATCAACAAAATACAAATAATAATAAACACAATAAATTCATTTGAAAAATAAATAATGGTTTATTTAATAACTAATAAGAAAACTAGTTTACTACAACTTTGAAAGCTTTGAAAATGCAGGCATCACATAAAATAATGAGGAATAAAGGTGCATTAAACATGATGTTAAAAATGAGTCCCAAAACACACATGCTATCAATCAGTGTAATAACAGAGCTATTAAAATGGGATCCAAAATCACACCCAAAATACTCAAAAGTCCTCTGACTCCACTTACATGACGTAATGCCACTTTGGTTGTTGGACTCGCATCTTTTTAAAGCTATAATATCAAATCTTACACTTTCGTTGACTTAACAGACATGTAGTGACCATTTTAAGTTTGCAAGAGTGTTTGAGAGTGTCACGATTGGAGATCAAAGCAAGGAACAACAGAGACAAGGATCCAAATGCAGGTAAAATAAGATTATATTTAAGCAAAACAGGGACAAACAGAAGTGGCTGGTACAAAAAAAGGGCAATTCAAAAAACGTAGTCAAAAAACTGGCATAGGGTCAAAATAAGTGGCAAACAGGATCAAACAATAATCAAGGCTAAAGTCAAAAACCCAGGCAAAACAAAAAACTACAAACATACATCAACATCAAAGACTCTGTGATAAACTGGAGTGTGTGTAGTGTGTGTATATATATATAGTCTGAATGATCAGTCTCAGCTGTGTGTGTCATCAACCATGCTTAACATCTGGTGTGAGACATGGCCTGAAGGGATTTGTAGTTCTTAACAGCATCTGTAGTTCACCAGCAGTCTGTCAGGAAGGATCACTAGTGATTGTGACAGAGATGGTTTGTTTTGGTGCTTTCAAATATCACAATTCTGTGTCAAAATTTAAAGGAACAGTTCACCCAAAAATGTTAAATGTACTCACTATTCACTCACCCTCAAGTAGATCCAAACCTTCAAGACTTTTTTTTTATGTTGAACCAGGGATGGGGACAGAGGGACACCGGCCCCCGTTTAAATCATGGTTGCAGATTTATATCAAAGCTTGGACATAAATGTACTTTAATTCATGCCGAACACCAGTGATACCTGTTACTTCAGCTATTTTTCTTGTATGACGAGTGCTTTCATCCCTGTAGATCCCTGTAGTAAAATTGCCACAATGTTGCTTGGCGTAGTTCGCTTTCAAACAAAAGTTTTAAAATGGACCACCAAAATTGATAGTGGTTTGCGAGTAGACTAAATATGTCATTCGTTGATCAGCGTTACAAGGTTTATTTTCTACGATTCCGCTCATAGCTGTCATATGCGCTATAATAAATTACCATTTTAAGCTGTTACGTTAACAATAAAGGTGCGCTTTATGGCAAAATCAATAGTGAAACAAAGACGGCTTCTGTGCTGTCATTTACCGTGCAACACGGACGCTTTCTGTTTAAAATGACTCTGCTTTTTATTACTATTAGAAGGGTACAAAACAATTGTGAGGGCAAATCTGTCAAAATGACGGACATACTTTACCAAAAAACTTTGGTTAACGTGACCTGATATCTGCAACCCAGGCTCATTCCGAAAACGTAGTCCCGAGGACGTTTCTGGAGACCACAAATTATGTAGCTGGAGGTACATATGGCTGCATTTCATTTTTTAAGCGAACGCTGCGAGGCGGTATGACGCCGTTCCTTTTAGCGCTTGCCAGCTGACCGCTTGCCTTCGTGTGGAGGGTTTTCCTGCCTCAACCAGTTTGTCCGGTTAGCTCGTCCTGTGTGTCGGCGGACTTGAGACGCAGAGAGGAGCTGACCACGACGACGACCGCGTTCGAGTCCGGGGAAGAGCGGTTCCAGAAATCAGGTAAGACTAAAACAGAATCCAAGAAATAAAGCGAAGAGGTTCATAACAGGGTGAGAATGTGGTAAAATCCGAAAACGTGGTAAAAAAAAAAAAAAAGTCAGACGAGGGCATTTCTTTCTCTGGACGGCTTTTGTAAATCGTTGGTTGGGTTTAGGGCGGGCGGGTCAATCGGTAAAATTGGTTGGGTTCGGGGAAGGAGAAGGGTGGGTCGGCTGACCGATTGGCCGGTCGCCCAGTCAATCCTTCAGCCAGTCGGACAGACAGACGTTCGTTCGACAGCGGCCTCTGGTGGGTTCACGCGAGAACAGCGTGGGCGCGAACGGCACTCGCGGGAGACGTCCAAGAAGCCAAAAAGGCGCACACAGCGGCCTCTCGCGGATTCGCGAAAACCAAAAACTGCAAAAATAAGTACCTCCCGGGACGTATTTCGCGGTCTCCAGAAACGTCCTCGGGACTACATTTTCAGAATGAGTCTGGGTTGGAAAATCGTGCTTAAACAATCCAAAAAAACTGTAAAAGAAGAAAGAAACGTATAAAACTTAACTTATAAATGCTTGTAAATAAAGCTTAATAAATGTTTAAAACAAGCCAAGGGTGAGTAAATGGGTCATTTTTGGGTGCACTATCCCTTTAAAGCACAGGTGTCTGTCTAAGCCAGTTTCTGGAGGGCCGCAGCCCAGCACAGTTAAGTCCCAACCCTGCTTCAACACACTAAAGCTGCGGTCACACTGGGCTTTTCCTCCCATAGACTTCCATTCATACACACGCGAATGCGTCAGACCGGAAACGCAGGGTCATGCATCAAGTTTCGAATGTTGCTGCGGTGCAAAGTTCAAGCTTGGTGAACTCTGACCTGTGAAATCGCATCACTTGACTGCGTGAGACCAATCGAGGATCAAAACACGACCTCCCTGGACAGAAATTTAAAACATGCAGCAATCGCTCGCTTTTTAAATGTCTAATCATCTTGTTTAATCCCGCCCCTTTTCGCAGCGCAGTACGACAGAATTTCGCACACACAAAGCCCAGTGTGACCGCAGCTTAACTTGTAGTTTTCAGACAAGCCTGAAGGACGCAATTCGTTTGATCAGCTGTGTTTAATTAGGGTTGGAATTAAACTGTGCAGAGCTCCGGCCCTCCAGGAACTGAGTACACACTCATTCACACACATACACTGCAGCCAATTTAGTTTGTTCAATTCACCTATAGCACATGTCTTTGGATTGTGGGGGAAACCGGAGCACCCTGAGGAAACCCACACAAACACAGGCAGAACATGCAAACTCCACACAGAAACGCCAACTAACCTAGCTGGGACTCGAATCAGTGACCTTCTTGTTGCTGTGAGACAACAGAGCTAACCACTGAGCCAAGGCATGACATATTGTACTTTATTATCAGGTTACAATAATAATGTTTACATTTAACTGCATATCTGTCTTATTATATGTCATTTCTAGATCCTATTCTCACTGCTTTTTTGTTTTTATTGCGATCCACACATTCTACAAGCGTGATCTGGCAACGCCGTTTTCAGGATTTCAGTGACATCCAATGACTGATTGGACTCCATTGTTGCTATTTTTTTCATTTAAATTTGGTCTCACTCTAAATAGGTGGTTAATATTATTTTCCTCAGACAAATCAGTGATTACCTGTTGCCCAAAGCATTATATAAACTAACAATAAGACATTTATCCAGAATAAATCGTAAAAAAAAAATCAGTTTGCACAGTCAAATAATTTCTGATCTTCAGCAACAGTCTAACAGATAAAAGCACAACTGCTATATAGTATAACATTGGTTCCTTCATAATCCAAGACATTTTGTAACTCTGTATTTTCTGTTTAACGGGCTGCATTGTCTTCTGCTGCGAGAGGACTGTCGCAAATCACCCGAGTGACGTCCGCCTTTAGTGTTTTCTGTGGGCATGGGCAAACAGGCTGCAAGCACCCCCCCACCCCCATTCACTGCAGCTCTATTGACGTCAGAGCTGCTTGCGTCAATGCTCTCTTTGACAGAAAGATTTTTTTCCCCTCTTGGTTCCTAATAGGATTATTATAGAAAAATGTCCACAAGCCATTTCAAAGCTGGTAAAACGGCATTTTCAGTCTCTTGTTTGATGCATTATACTAAAATGGGAAGTACAACTAAAATCTATTATCTGTAAATATGGTGGAAGGATACATTTAGCTCCATGTGTAGTGCGTGATTCATGTTTTATGAGGTATTGTCGCATTTTAAGCACGTGAAATAAACTATTCACAAGTAAAATGAGAAATAATGCACATTTTTGTGCAATAGACAAAAAAGAGCCAGTATAAATGCCTGCTTTCCTAGGGGGTAAATGTTTTATTCAGCCCTTCCTGAGAACACAATCCTTTCAGAATTAGCAAAATACACAGATTATTTTATTATTTTATTTTATCATGACATATGTCAGTCCCTTGTGAGACACATTGCAGAAAGAATCATTTCTGCATGTGTTCGTGCAATAAAAAGCTGTGATGCAGCTTCAAAAGCAAGTTTTTTTTGTACACAAAAAATAAGATTTTTGCTGTTTGTTCAGCTGAATCAACACAATTCACAACGTTTTTTGGGACAACTTAATTGTTGTATGTTCAATCCAATTAAATTTGTGAAATTAATTAAGTTAACTTAAAGGGCACATAGTTTACCTCTTTTTTATGATTTAATATTAATATTATGGTTCTTCTGAGTGTGCCAGTTTAGGTTCAGTTTAAAACACAATTCAGATTGTTTTATTATAATGTGTTAAAAAGTGTCATGTTGGGGGCGTGTCCACAGTTCGCTGATTTATGGGTGTGTTGCTTCACATGTAAATTAGTTTCGGCTTCCCGCCCAACGTAACAAGGGGGCGGGGCCATGAGCTCACCCGCTCTGCGTTTGCAACACAGTCTGACAGGCAGACTGCGAGAAGCTGGAGTGAGAGTTTCAGCAATCAGTCGTACATGTACGACTCTGATACAGACCAAGCAGAGAGTACAAAATCATTAGTGTCTTTGTACAGTTTTACAGCCAACTGTGTGCTAGTTTCAAGTGCCGAGCTTGTACACAGACACTAATAACCACGCACACTGAATTAACTTTGACTGAGGCACCGGATGCGCCGCTCGAAGCCGCGACACGGCACACCAGACACTCTCTGTAGCGTGGCAGAAACATGAAGTGTCCCGAATCGTCGCGCCACGCATTTTTGAATTCTAAACATAGGTTTCTGCAGCGGTCCGCGGCGCCCAGCCGTCGACTTGAGTGTACCCTGATAGAAACCGATGTTTAGAATTCTAAAACGCATGCTAGTTAAGATCACAGGGAGCTTCTGGGATCGCGAAAAGTGCAAACGGCTGAAGTATAAGGTAGACTCAATGAGAAGTACACATGTTTGCAAACCTACCTAAAGATACAACCAATAATTCCGATTAGAGCGATAATGTGGAGAATATTGATCTTGTGTTGAGCCCAATGAGCCTTGCATCTAAAAATAGAGCTAGGGTGTTCCTTTAGTGATATCGCTTCGACTCACGCTGAAAATGGCGGACGTGAATCAACAAACTGAGAATATGATGACGCGCCTGTCAATCAATATTGGTGGGCGGGGGGACCGCTCTCCTACGTCAGGTAGCGGTCGATTTGAAAACAGCTCCAATTGGTCCACCGTTTCTTATGTTGTTAAATTGAAAAAAAAGCACTGGGTGTGTTTATATCACCCCAATATGACGGTCTATACACCATACATGCACATATGTCTGTCCAAACAGCTTGAAAAGTAGATTTTTTACCATAGGTGCCCTTTAATTGATTTATGTTGGGACATAAATCCTCCTGTCGCAGTGGCAACCTGCTTGCAATAAATACACACTTAGGCATCCATTAATACTAACACTTACAAAGAAAATGATCCACTTTCACACCGGTGTTTCACCTAGCATTTCTGAAAAGCCCTCCTTCCACACTATACCGCTGAAAACGCACATCACGTGACCACACACACACACACACAAACTCTGTCATGCGCTGCAGTGTACTGTTTGCACGCATCTGAGCAGCAGTCAGCAGGTGCTTTGAGCACAAAACCCCAGAGAGCAGTGCACGTCAGACAGTTTATCAACGTTGTACCGCGGGATCGCGTCTCACTATAGTTGTTAAACGTGATATTTAATTAATCTTGTCTCTGTATAACGACTCTTCTGTCTTTTGAATCTATCACGTGTCACAGCGTCAGCACACTGCTTCAATCTTTCGCTTTCACGCTTGTACTTCGGCTTGTACTGTACTACTGTCAGTTACTGTTGGTTGGTTCCTGTGGGTTGTGCACCTTCTTTACCAACCAAGTTTGTCGACGCCATTATAATGACACGGATCACTCTGCCTATTCATGCCAGAGTCCTGGGGTAAAAATGATTGGCAGGTGGTCATTTGTATGTAACTTATCTTTATTTATTTATGATTTCGTTATGGGTTCAACAAAGACCATGCAGGTCAGGTAGTTGAAACAGTAGGTTCCAAATAATTAATCCGTTCTAAATTCATTTATTATTTATAATTAATTCATTCACCGCCGCCTACGATGACGATGCCAGTTTCACATTAAACATCATACGATGCCAAATTGGTCAACATTGCCCAACACTAGTGTGGAACCCAGCATTTTTTTTTTTTTTTTTTTTTTTTTTTATAATTATTTTTTAGGGGTTTTCACCTTTATTTGGACAGGACAGTAGAGAGAATTGACAGGAAAGTGTGGGGAGCAGAGAGAGGGGAAGGATCGGCATAGGACCACAAGGCGGGAATCGAACCCGGGTCGCCGCGAACACCGGAGTGCATGTGTCGGTGCACTTTTCCACTACGCCATTGGCACCGACCAACCCAGCATTTTTTTACAGTGTCGGCCAAACCAATTTACACACGCTACACTAAAAGAAAGTAGTCAAATTTAATAAATTGACTCTCATAATTATTAAATTGTAATATTAAGTATCAAGGATAACTAGAATTTTAAAGTAAATACCATGACGCCGCTCTTGGATTCATTTTGATTAAAATCAAGCAAAATAAGTCAGTGGAAAAGTTTGTCTTAATTAAAATGTTACACCAAACGTACTAGTCTGTGACTAATAAGATTTATTTAAATTGATAAAGAGTGTCATGGTGGCTCAGTGGTTAGCACTGTCACCTCGCAGCAAGAAGGTCGCTGGTTCGAGCCCCGGCCGGGTCAGATAGCATTTCTGTGTGGAGTTTGCATGTTCTCCCCGTGTTCGCGTTGGTTTCTTCCTCGTGCTCTGGTTTCCCCCACAGTCCAAAGACATGCGCTACAGGTGAATTGAATAAGCTAAATTGGCCGTAGTGTATGAGTGTGAATGCAAGAGTGTATGGGTGTTTCCCAGTGTTGGGTTGCAGCTGAAAGGACATCTGCTGCGTGAAACATATGCTGGATAAGTTGGCGGTTCATTCTGCCGTGGCGACCCCAGATTAATAAAGGGACTAAGCCGAAAAGAAAATGAATGAATGAATAAATTGATAAACGCAATGTTCCTTCTGCTAAAACAAGATCTCGACGTTACTTGATTAAGTGAAGTTTCATAAACTAATTTCGAGAGGAGCACGTGATATGATTGAGCACGTCTGGCCACTCATCTGTAATCAGTAATAATCCAATCACAGTGATCCTAGTTTACTATAAATGGATAATTTTCTTTCTACTGTTCTATCTTCGTTTGGAAGAATCCCCCCTTCCACCCCATCTCCTCCTTTTCCTCCCTTTTCTAAAGGGGGAGCTCTCGAGACCTACCTGATCTCGGATCTCCTGATATGCTTATCGGCTGGGCGGGAGCCCTGGGCTCAAATATCTCCGAGCTCAGGGTTCTCTCCCGGGACAGCATGCCAAACCTGCTAAACGCCAAGCATATCTAAGTGGGAACTCATGAATTTAAATAAATTGAGACTCAAATTTAAAGATAATCAATTAGCGTTTACTTAATTTAGGATTGTTAGGGTAAACATTAAGGAAAATTGGCATGATATTGACCAGTTTATTTTACCTGGTGTGAGATAGTAAAATCTACTTGATTTATTTGTGCGAATTGTTACGAGGATGTTTTTAAGTAACTCTTTGTTTGTTTTTCAGTGTATTAGAATGCATTTTTTGTCAGTCTCATCACAAGTGCACGATGCTAAACACAGGGGTAAATATGATCTGAAACATTATGAGCTTGTCCTCTTTTATAAATTCCCAGAGAGAATTAAAAAACCCATTTGACCGGATTGCTTTTGAAGTTGAACGCTCATGTGGTCAGATGCGTTTAAAC
>NC_079447.1:49051701-49096701 GCF_903798145.1 Danio aesculapii
ATAATGAACAATACTTGTACAGCATTTATTAATAATTCAATACTAGTTACTAATGCTTTTTTAAAAAAAATCTAAAAGCAAGTCGATGCCACAATGAGATGAAATGAGACCACAAACTGAGTGGTCGAGTGTGTTCTGACGTTCTGACATGAGGCATATGCTATCTGAGCCACCTTTAGCCAGTAACTTACTTTCTAGTTAGACTGATAGAGAATTTAGCCAATGGATGCATGATTCATTTGATATATGGTGACGTTTATTCACCTGTTGGACACGTTGCTGTTTTATTGCTCTTTTTAATTAGCAATACAAATTTATTGTGTTACCTTAATAATCAAAAAGAAAATAGCAATGATGATAATAATAAGAATAAACCCGAATAATAAAAAGAATAAATACACATTTATAACTAGAGGCGAGTTGTGTAATAATGTTTTAAAATGAAATATGAAGATAGATTTAATATTAATATATTTATATGTATTATAATCTACACTGAAAAAAAATGATGTCTGCAAAACTGTTGCAAACAATTTATTTGGGTTGAATTTAAACAAACAAATTAAACTGAGTAATGTTCAACTTAATTCGTTTGTTTAAATTCAGCCCAAATAAATTGTTTACAACCCCTTAACTTAAAAAGAAATGAGTAAATCCAAGGAATCATCTTTGAATATTTTTTTTCAGTGTATAAATGTATAAAACCTTGACCTAGATATCCTAATCTGCATTATTGTGTGCAATCACTCATCGTAAATACACTGTAAAAAAAATGGTGACTCAAATTAACTTTAAAAATAATTGAAACTTACATGAATCAAACTGACATAAAACATTAAGTTCAAATTTGTTTAACTTAAAAACACTAAGTTGAAAAAAGGAATTACTTATTAAAATAAGTTAAAGTAACATAAACACAGACATTCTGATCACTATTTCTACAGTATAAATCTCACAGGATTGTTTTTGTTGATGAAAATACTAAGACCTTCTATATTAATTTTAATTTTTCAGGTCATAAAATCATTTTAAAAAACAATGCAATTAAAAATAAGATTATAAAGTAAAATTATTTCATCTCTGAATGTCCACATTTATTGGCCAGTTAGCTTAAATACATTGAATTTTGAATTGAATTTTATTTGACAGATTTTTGACAAGCTGTACAAGTATCCCATACATTTTGAAATAAAAACCGTCGATGATAAAAACACAATAAAGCCCTGGGCTTGTTTCCATTGTGCTCCTCGCTGTTAAATAAAACAAAGTATGGCTTCAAAACACAGATGATGCATAAAACAGGCAGTACCTCATACATTTTTAAAACGGGAACAAAATAATTCACAAACACATTCCTGTATTCATTCATTTTTCTTTTCGGCTTAGTCCCTCTATCAATCAAGGATCGCCACAGCGGAACGAACCATCAACTTATCCAACATACGTCCCACGCAGCGAGTGGCCTTCCAGCTACAACCCTATACACAATCCGGTAACATATAAAATAAAAACATCCTCGTCCACCATGCAAACTAATTATCCTCATCAACCTCCTTAAATCTTTTATTTCCTTGATCGATTTTGGTAATTTGTTCCACATGATTGCACTTGTATATAAAAGCATATTTTCCCCCACTAGACTTCTAAATTTAAATAAACAAATATTAAAATCCCAACTCCTAGTACTGTATGAATGCTGTTGCCTCACCATTTGAAAATAGTTCACCAAATAACTAGGAAGCACATTATTAAACATTTTACGTCCCATTCCCATGTATGTTACAAAACATACAGTACTCTCTTACTAACAGCTAACATGCCTAATTTTTTAAAAGACTCTAGGATGAGTTTTTAAAATTATTCGTACTGATTTATTTTGTGCCTTTTGCAATTTATCCTTCATAATCAGTGAGCAGCATTCATTCATTTTCCTTCACTTATTTATCAGGGGTCGCCACAGTGGAATGAACCATCAACTATTCCTGCATATTGTTTACGCAGCTGATGCCCATCCAGCCACAACCCAGTACCGGGAATGCTTAAATACATGTGATATATCATTCAGTCATTCATTTTAGTTATTTTATATTTATTATTTTAGCTTTGTCCCTTTATTAATCAAGGGTCGCCACAGCGGAATGAACCGCCAACTTATTCAGCATATGTTTTAAACAGCGGATGCCCTTCCAGCTGCAACTTATCACTGAGAAAGACCCATACACACTCTTTTACACACATACACTACGGATAATTTAGCCTACCCAATTCCCCTACACTGCATGTCTTTGGATTGTTGGGGAAACCAGAGCACCCGGAGAAAGCCCACGCAAACACAGGGAGAACATGCAAACTCCACACAGAAACGCCAACTGACCCAGCCAAGGCTCAAAGCAGCTACCGTCTTGCTGTGAGGCGATTGTGCTACCCTATGCGCCATCGTGCTGCCCACATGTCATATAAATTAAACTAATTTAATTTGTATAATATTACATTTATAGGAGGCAGCTTCGTGTTCATTTTGAAAAGCAATTCAGACAAAGAAAAGCTTCCTGATTCTAACCATGTTTTCAGATTTTACCACATTCTCACCCTGTTATTTACTTGTTTATTTTATTTATTAGCTTTTGTCTTACCTGCTTTTTGAAATCATTCTTCGTCGGACTCGAACCCTGTTGGTCAGCTCTTCTCTGCGTCTCAAGTCCGCCGAGGTATGCTGCAAGCCATTGGACAAACCGGTAACAGCTGGAAAGCCGTCCATACAAAGGTAAGCGGTAAGCTGGTAAGAGCGAAATGGAAAGGCGTCATACCGCCCGCAACGTTCATTTTAAAGACAAAATGCAGCCATATAAACTTCTGGCTACATAATTCGCGATCTCCAGATATGTATATGGGGCTACATTTTCAGAAGCAGCCCATGTTGCACTTAATAAACAAGCCGCAAGAAATAGAAGTTGTTAAATAAGTGTACCATAATGTCATTTAAAAAAACATTTTAATTGTTTTCCATGCTGTCACATTCCAAAATATATATATATATATATATATATATATATATATATATATATATATATATATATATATATATATATATATATATATATAAAAAATTAATAAAATATTTTCTTCACAATTGTGCATATGAGGTATACTTTATAATAGGACAAAATATAAATAACCCTTATGTGCATTATTCCTTAAGAATGGTTACTTGTATATTTAAAAGCCCTAAGTGACCTTCATGGTCTGAACCGGAAGTACTCTAAAACTAAATTACATAACACTTGCTTGCTAATGTGAATTGTGAGATTGAATTGAACTGATGATTCAACAGAAAAATTGACCTTCTGCCACTTTTTTTAAATGATCAACTAGAATCCCTACCTAATCCCTACCCCTAACTGTAGGATAAATAAATGTATAACAATGATGTAGAAGCACGTAACCCTAAGTTGAAAAGTAAACTTATCCCTTCAATCTGATTGGCTGATTGGAACGTTGTTGATCCAGAAACATGTCCTACTTGGTGAAATCACACTAACCTCCAATGTAACTACTACGTTGGTGGAAAAAGTTGTTACTTGAAAGCAGGGTTGTCAAAAGTATCGAGTTTGGTACCAATCGCTACTGAAATTTTAAAAACGTACAGTTCCCACTAACATTTCAGCTCATTCTTAAACACCGTTGATTGGCCGTTGTGTTCACGTGCTCAACAGAAATGACTGTGATTGGCTGTCAAGGTCATCAGTTCACCGTTCTTCACTGCTGTTGACCAAATCAGACACTGGAGAATTTCAAAGTCGCATCAATCAGCTGGTCTGTCAATGAGCTGATATACAAGTGATCCGCTGATGGATGGACGCAGCTTTAAAACACTCTAGTGTTCGTGTATCTGTGTTTGCACTTGGTGCATAGTGGTGAAGAGCGGTGAACCTTCTCGACCAATCACAGTCAGTTTCTGTTTGAGCGTGTGAGCACAACGGCCAATGAGCTGTGTTTTATGGTTCCGTCACACCAGACACAGATGAAGCAACAAGCCCAAATGTTTTCCATGTTAAGTCAATGTATAGACGCAATTAGGCATCCTGCGACACTATTCACTCGAATGACACGAATCGAGCGAATGATGAACCTTGATGGACATTCACGACATGTTATCCAATCAGGAGCTTGCTCTAGTAGGGGAGTGATTATGACATAGCACCTGTAGTTGGTGTCCCGAGGGGAAATTCTCCTGCCGACACCCGACAACAGCTCATCAAACTGGGACCGGCTCAGTCAGAAGTACCACAGAAATCATACGTCATCCAGGAGAAGCTTGGAGTTGATGAACTCACAGAGCTGGGTGCAATTCTGAAGGAACCATTGGACCCAGACATGGCACCGAACGAATCTACGCTGTTTTCCAGCATTCTTAAAGCACATAAAGCAAAGCTACTCTCTCAATAAAATCCATGTCAGCCATTTAGCAACGAAACTGGAGTCACTGGGCAGACAGACATCCCGCCTATGACGCCAATACGTGTCTATTGTGAAGTGAATTTGCCATGCAAATGAAGTAAATGAGTAAACTCAAATTGTCCACGTGTCTAGTTTCAAGAGTTCACACTTAGCTGATGATTGATTATAACGCTTGTTTAGCATGCTGTCCCGGGAGAGAGCCCTGAGCTTATAAGATCCTCGAGCCCAGGGGCTCCCTCCCGTTTGCAAGGCAAGAGGGGAGTTTGAGCTCAGGTAGATCTCGAGAACTCTTCTGCCGTAGTAGCTAATGAGCAGATAGTGATTGCTCTTAAGAGATAACTACTTACTAGGAGCATGTCTATGGTGCCGATTTGGATTAGTCAATTAACTTAAGTTGTATGTTTTTGGACGGTGAGAGGAAACCGGGAACCCGTGATAAACCCTACGTGAGCATGGGGAGAACGTGTAAACTCCCCACAGAAACGTCGACTGGCTTGGTAAAGACTAGAATCAGTGATGTTCTTGCTGTGAGGCAACAATGCTAACCACTAAGCCACCATGCCACCCATCTAGGAAAAGAGGAGGAGTAGGGGTGGAAGGGGGGATTTTTCAAAACGAAGATGGCTGTGATATGGAACTTAGGGTGTTTATGGTGGCTTAGAAAACGTCTGATTGGTGAATCATAAGTTGAATAATGCGGGACCAGCCGCAAGCAATCATAAGCACGTGATCCGCTCGAAATTAGTTTCTAAATAAGCTTCACTACGTGTGAATAACGCAATCTATTCACGCCAACCCTGTCTGGTGTGAACACCCCATAAGAACATACCTTGACAACCCTACTTGAAAGCAAGGAGAGTTCAGCTGTACATGGCTTAACTTTAGTCCGTAGGGTTGACTTTTATAAGGATGGTGGTGCCACTTGGGTCCATGCTGTAGGAAGGCGAGTATGGGCTGCAGTGTCATATTGTGAAGCCTCTGAAGCAGCCGTGGAGTCATACAAAGGAGAGCCAGAAGAGGTCGCTGTGAGTGGGTGAGCGAGACTGCTGTAGTGACCGGCCGAGCCACGGAGGAAGTGAGAGCCCAGACTGCTGCTCATACTTCCAGACTGAGAGGAGTTCCCTACAGACCACAAGCTGGTGTACTGGCTGCAGATACGATACAAACACAACATAAACAATAAGCTTTCAGAGTTCCAAACCATCTTAAAATGAAATACAACCAGAATGGTAACAGAGGAAAACCTTGATATATCAAAAGACTGGCAAAGTGACTGGCAGTTGATGTTACATTGCTCTAGCATAAGATGGTAGATGGCTTCTAAGTGCCAGGACAGACCAAGGTAATGCCAAAAACCTAGCGCTGATGAAAACCTAGCTTCTCATACCTTATAGTTGCACAAATAACACTTTCATCTGAATACATTTGCATTGGATAAACACTAGGTGACTAATAAGCTGCGATAGGGTAAAAGAGCTTCACCTGGTGTTTGAGTTTGGGCCAGAGCTGTGGCCCATCGGCAGCACACTGGAGTGAGAGGACATCTGTAGACTGGACCAGTTATCATGGGAAGGCAACATGGACAGACATGTGGAGCTGTCAGAATAACCAGCTGCAACACAAACAACACACAATGATTATGTAGGCACTTGGTGTTTCACATATATGTCGACATTGGGATGTGAAAGTAAGGTCACGCTTTATTTTGATGGTCCGTTTGTTGAATTTAAGTTACATTGCAACTAATTCTCTTTAGATTATAAGTAGACTGTTAGGTTGGGGTAAGGATAAGGTTTAGTGTAAGTTGACATTTAGTCAGTTTCTTATAGTCAGTTAAATGTCAATATCAACAGATATTAAGCAGACAGTCTACTAATACTCAAATGGACCATCAAAATAAAGTGTTACCGAAAGTAAGGGATATTTTCCCCTAAGTAAGTTCTCTTTTTAAATAATTCGTTTTTAGGGGTTTTCACCTTTGATGTACAGGACAGTGGAAGTTACAGACAGGAAAGTATTGGGAGCAGAGAGAGGGGAGGTGTCGGAAAAGGACCTCAAGCTGGGAATCGAATTCAGGTCAACGTGAGCACTACAGTGCTATGTGTCGCCGTACTTAACCACTAGGCTTTTGGCACGGACTAAGTAAGTTCTCTTAAACAGATCTTGCAATCATATCACATTTGAGAGCAAGGGCTCCCCCTGGTGGTTCGACATCACTATGCGTGCATCAGCTTTGTGTGTAGATAAATAAAATATGGTAGAAATATGGGAGTCTACTTAAATGGGATGATAGCAAGATAAAATGATAAAAGTACAAGAGAAAAAAAGAAGTTTCAAGTCAAAGCTGATAAAAACAAATTTAATGAATGAATGAAAAAATGATTGAATAAACAAACGGTTGAATGAATAAATTAACAATTGAATGAATGAATTACCAATTGAATTAATTAATGAACAATTGAGTGAATAATTAAATGAATGAACAAATGGTTGAATGAATGAATGAATGAATGAATGAATGAATGAATGAATAATTAAATTAATGAATGATTGAATGAACAATTGAGTGAATGAGTGAACAAATGATTGAATTAATTAAATGAATGATTAAAGGATTGAATGAACAGCTGAATGAATATATGAACCAATAATTGAATTAATGAACAAACAAAGGATTGAATGAATGAATGAATGCGTGAATGAATGAATGAATGAACGAATGAATGAATGAATGAATGCAAAGTACTCCCAGAACCAGCTTTGTGTGGACAGCTATAGGTTCAAAAACCCGGTGTATGTTAGCGTTCCACCACCAAAGCACCTTCTCTGTTTATGAGTCTGAACTCAAACACAATAGCTGAAGGAATGTCTGTAGTTACTAGAACTAGTTTTAGAGGCTCTTTAAAAAACAAGTCAATGAAAAAAATACAATTCCTTTAAACCCTCATAGGGAAAAGTATAAATCATCTTTATTTATATTTAATTATTAATTATCTGCATAACTTCCAATATTAATATGGATAGATTTTTTAAATAATTATAATTTTAACAGTATACTTTCCAAAAATATGCTGAAATATTCTGAATAAGCTGAAGATTTCAATTTTATTTTTAAAAATGTATACGAATTTTGAAAGAATATAATAAATAAATAGTTATATTATAAATTGTTGCAAGAAATTATTTTTATTATAACTTTTTTATTTATTTATAGTCTATTTTTAATTATAATGTGTATTATAAGCTATACTTTCATGCATCTCTTATATATATACTGCACCATCGTGATGCCCTATACCAGTGTTTCCCAACCCTGTTCCTGGAGGCTCACCAACAGTACATATTTTGGATATCTCCTTTATCTGACCCATTAACTTCAGGTTTTGGAGTCTCTTCTAATCTTCTGATGAGTTGATTCAGGTGTGTTTGATTAGAGAGAGGTTGAAAATGTGTACAGTTGGTGTGCCTTCAGGAACAGGGTTGGGAAACACTGCCCAATACAGTATATTTCATATATATAAATATACTGTATAGGGCATCATGATGGCGCAGTGGGTAACAGCAAGAAGTTCACTGGTTCAAGCCTCAGCTGGGTCAGTTGGCGTTTCTGTCTGGAGTTTGCATGTTCTCCCCGTGTTCTCCTGGGTTTCGTCCGGGTGCTCCTTTTTCCTCCACATTTCAAAGACGTGGTATAAGTGAATTGGGTAGGCTAAATTGTCCGTAGTGTATGTGTGTGAATGAGAGTGTATGGATGTTTCCCAGTGATGGGTTGCAGCTGGAAGGGTATCCCCTGCGTAAAACATATGCTGGATAAGTTGGCGGTTCATTCCACTGGTGACCACTGATTAATAAAGGCACAAAGCCGAAAACCAGAACACCCAGAGGAAACCCACACCAACACAGGAAGAACATGCAAACTCCACACAGAAATGCCAACTGACCCAGCCGAGGCTTGAACCAGCAACCTTCTTGCTGTGAGGCAACCGTGTACCCACTGCGTCACCATGACACCCATTTTTATATATATAATTTAAATTTATATATTTTTAAATATTGACTTTAAATCTCAACGGTGTGTCTATATAGCTTTTTTATTAATGATTTTTTAATTTTAATATTAATTCATTATAATAATTAACAGAAATATGAATTAACATCTGAATCAAAATATGAATTATTTAAAAACATTTCATTTACGGTCAACCTTGATTGGTAACACTGTAGCAGCTGGTTGTAACTTACTAGGAGAGGCTGTGCGGTGAGCATACGGGCTGCTGTACGGTGCGGATCGGTGGCTCCTAAGAGTGGAGTAACGTTCACAGCCGTGGGACGAAGACAGAGACAGTGCACTGTTGAACTGTGCGTGAGGGTTTGCAGATGGACACAGTGACCCTGCAGATGGCAGAAACCAGCTGCTTACTAGAACAACAAAGAAAACGAGAGTCAATGGATGATTTCTTCTCCCCAGAAATAAAGGAAATTATTATAAATACAGTTGAAGTCAGAGATATAAGCCCTCCTGAATTATAGGCCCTCCTGTACATTTTTTCCACAATTTCTCTTTAACAGAAAGAAGATTTTTTCAGCACATTTCTAATCATAATATTATATTATAATCATAATATAATATCATAATATAATATCATAATATAATATAATATAATATAATATAATATAATATAATATAATATAATACAATATAATATAATATAATATAATATAATATAATATAATATAATATAATATAATATAATATAATATAATATAATATAATATAATATAATATTCTAATCATAATTTTAATAACTCGTCTCTAATAACTGATTTCTTTTATCTTTGCCATGATGACAGACAGTACATAATATCTGCCTTGATGTTTTTTTAAGATACTATTCAGCTTAAAGTGACATTTAAGGCTTAACTAGGCAAGTTGGGGTAGGTAAATCATTGCATAACAATGATTTGTTCTCTAGACAATCGCCTCTAACTTATACTCCTCACAATCACTGCACTGTTTAACATTTGCACATTTAAAATTTGCACATATTCATTGCACTTCATTGCACTGATTCACTTATCTGAACTGTACATACCCACTGCACATGGACATTTCTAATTATGTACACACCCACTGTGCATATACATTTGTAATTATGTTTATCTATCTGCACACTTCTGATTATTAATAGCAACCTGTACTTATATTCGTTTATTGAATGAATATATGAATACATATATGAATACATATATTCATTAAATGTAATTGTGTGTTCATAGTACATCCATCTGTAAATATCAACATAGTTTTTCTATAACTGCACTTTACAACTTATACCTGTATCCTGCACTTGCTGATATTGCACTGCTGGTTAGACCGAAACTGCATTTCGCTGCATTGTACTTGTACATGTGTAATGACAATAAAGTTGAATCTAATCTAATACAAATATTGCTCGGCTTAAAGTCACATTTAAAGGCTTTACTAGGTTAATTAGGCAAGTTAGGGTCATTAGGCAAGTCACTGTATGACAGTTGTTTGTTCTGTAGACTATCGGAAAAAAAATAATAATATTGGCTAATAATTTTGACCTTAAAATGGTTTTAAAAAATTAAAAACTGCTTTTATTCTAGCCAAAATAAAAGAAATCAGACTTTCTCCAGAAGAAAATATATTATAGGAAATACTGTGAAAAATTCCTTGCTTTGTTAAACATCATTTGGGAAATATTAGACAAAGGATGCAAAAATTTACAAGGAGGCTCATGATTTTGACTTCAACTGTACCTGCATAACAAAAAACAAAGTGGAGAGGTTCAGTCCCGATTTTAAAGAAAGATTTCTTAAATCATTCAAATCCACATGCATCACATAATCAAGGATGATTATTTAATGATTAATCGAATTGTGTTTGCTTACATTGAGAATAACCAGACTGCTGACTTTCACTGACATCCTCAATGATGTCCTTATGATCACTTCTGAAAAATAAAAAACAAAAAATTATAATGTTTTTATAACAGAATCAGCTTTATTTATGTTGGGGCTGGCTTTAGAATTTGTCTGGAGAAAGTTTTGAGTTGAAACTAAAAGTCCAAATGTCATTTTTCAGTGGTTTTGTATGTTTAATATACTTTTCAAGAGTTTACTCTTAGCTGATGGCTGATAATAAAGCTTGTTTGGCATGCTGTCCCTGCAGAGAGCCTTGAGCTTATGAGATCCTCGAGCCCTGGGCTGGAGATCTGCGCGGGACTAAATTTTGAATCCCACTCCCGCACGCACCCGCCAGGTTTTAGTCTGAACCCGACCGCTCCCGCTTATGTTCAGCATTCGTTGTCTCGCTGCCCGACCCGCTCCGTTTTCTACCCGCCACGCCCGTGAACAAAACCGAAAACCACCCAGCTATACAGAGTCCAGACAGCCTATAACATGCTGTATGTATAAACACACACACAGCACCAAGCAAGCCAAGCAAGTGACACACACACAGACAGCAACATCACACTCTCTCTCATTCACACACACACACAATTGTTAGACCGCCCACTCTCGTCCAAAAATACACCAGTTACCGACCGCTCCCGTGCTTTATTCGGAAATGTATTCTTGCGCCGAAAGAAATCTGGTCAGGTCTCGCGGCTCCCGCGGGAATGCAGACCTCTACCCTGGGCTCCCTCCTGTTTGCAGGGTGAGAGGGGAGTTTGAGCTCAGGTAGATCTCAATGAACTCCCCCTGGCTTATTTCTAGCTAAATGACAGATATGGATGACTGAGGAGGTGTACTCACTATGACCTCTGCCATGGTATAAATTTTGTGTGTTCAATTCACCTAGGTTGCGTGTTATTGGACTGTGGAAGGAAACCGGAGAACCCGGGGAAAACCTACGCGAGCACGGGGAAAACGTGTGGGGGGGAAGGGGGGGGGGGGGGGCATTCTTCAAGACTAAGATATTGAGATGAGAAATCCTTATTTATAGTGAGTTAAGAATCATCTGAATAGAGAGTAAATCAAATCGTTTTTTTTCCTCTGTTGATCAGAACAGAAGATATTTTGATGAATGCTGAAAACCTGTAACCATTGACTTCCATTAGTTTTTTCCTACAATACATGGAAGTCAATGGTAAGAGGTTTTTCAACATTCTTCAAAATATCTTCTGCTGTGTTTAACAAAAGGAAGAAAGCCAAAGAGGGGTGACACGGTGGCTTAGTGGTTAGCACTGTCACCTCACAGCAAAAAGGTTTCTGGTTCGAGTCCCAGCTGGGCCAGTTGGCATTTCTGTGTGGAGTTTGCATGTTCTCCCCATGTTGGTGTGGGTTTCCTCCGGGTGCTCCGGTTTTCAGCTTAGTCCAAAGACATGCACAATAGGTGAATTTAATGAACTAAATTGGCCGTAGTGTGTGAATTAGTCTGTATGGGTGTTTCCCAGTATACTGGGTTGCAGCTGGAAGGGCATCCGCTGTGTAAAACATACGCTGGATAAGTTGGTGGTTAATTCCGCTGTGGCGATCCCTGGTTAATAAAGGGACTAGGGGAATAAATGAAGAAGAAAGCCAAGAGGTTTGGAACAAGTAAAGGGAGAGTAACTGAGGACATAGTTTTCGGTTTTGGGAGAACTATCCTTTTTTAAACATAGTTTAATATCCTTGTAGATTAAATTATTTTAAACTGTATTTTATTTAGGTTTGATTGTAGAAACGTGTTTAAGAAATTATTTCCCAATTTCATTAATAATTAGAAAATCCACATGTAAGAAACTGAAGTAAACATGCCATTTTGAAAACAACAACACAAACACTAGTTATTTTTACTCAAAGTGATTCAAACATATATTCAGTGGAGTAGAAATGCTTAACAAAATCCTATAAAAGTACAAAAAATATGAATTTACCTTTCCTTGGTATCCAGAAAAGCTTTGGCGAATGGGTTGTGTTTAATTTTGAGGGCTGTAATCTGAAAAAAGAATAACAAAATACAGATGTATCACCCAAATTGTTAGCATGCTAAACTCAATCGTTTATTTGTTTGGTATGCTTATAACCCTCATGTTGAGTTAAGGGTAAAAAAGTAATGACTTTTTAAAAATTACCACAACATTAAGACACGTGAACCATTTTCTATTTTCATATTTTCATGAAGACAACAACATAAAAAGGCGCGCGCGCACTCCAACAAACACACATGCACACACAGACGCATGTACTTTTACTTTTGTCAAACACGAGTGTTGTCCATTGATTAATCGAAAAACTGCACAGTCACTGACGAGGGAAACCATTCACAGACTTGTTGATGAAGTTTGAGTTCGATGAGGTTGTTTCTTAATAGGTTTGAGAATTGAAATGAATGTTGCTGCTTTGTTTTAGATGTTTGGTGAAGGTGGGTCATTGACCTTTAGGACAAACGGAATATACAGAATTCTACGACCACACATGGGTTAGTAAAACCACGAAGAAATATCAACGTTACCTCTTCATTTTGATAGGCAGTAACTGCAATGAACTGTGTTTCGGGAAAAGAGTGAGTGGTGATCATCCTCTGTGGACCACCAACTCGAACTATGTGGATACGCGGCTCATATTTGTGCAGCGAGTTCAACATAATCTGTGGGGGGAAAGACATATTCAGGCTCTTGTTAGTACTTTTTGTGTGTGTTAGTACTGATGATAGTGCTTTACAAGCAAACTGGGCGTTCGAATAATAATAAAAAACGAAAAAAAAAATATTAAATTTGTTTCTTATATATGCTGTGGAATATGTTTTTGTTGGTGTTTGTTTTAATTGGACTATCATGGAATTAAGTTTGTGCCAAAAACTAACACAAATATACATTAACAAAAAAAAAGCATTCAAAAACACAAAACAATCAATCAAATGGCAGAAAAATAAACATCGTCTTCAAAAAACACTTTCGATGAACGCAGTTTTGATTGAGTTTTACATTTAATTCCATGTATTAAAGTTTGAATGAATAAATTAATCATGTCAAATATGCTTAAACAGGCGATAATCATGTACACTAACCTGCCCTCCTCCGTTGAGTTTGTTGGTGAGTTTGACTTTACTGAAGGACACGGAGCTCTTCATCCAGTGCGCGCCGAAGTTTGGCGAGTCCGGGTGGATGTACACGCAGCTCGGGGCTTGTGGCTCGGGTTTGCCGCCCGGTACCCACTCACCGTTCACATACTTCCACCGGTGATTGTCCGCTGGGACGAAATCCAGTAGGAAAGAGTACATGGCGTTTGGATCTAGACCCGATATATTTACCTTTAGCACTGGAAACATGCGCCTGGAGGAAGCAAGAAACATTGCCATTTAACAAATCCCGTAAATAATGTTAAATATTATTGCCTCTTTCTTTCTTTTTTATTATTTCTTTCTGTTAGTTCTTTAATGCAACTTTATGGGAAAACTTGGATATAGGCTATATAGTTACAGTAGGTATAAAAACTATACATAAATTAGCAGTTTTCCGTATTTTGTGATTTAGGCTGTTTTTATTTCCCCCTTTTTTATGCTTTTGAATCGCATTATGGGACCTTAATCTTTCCTCCAACGCATTTTAACATTGAAAAGCTCAAAAAAGTGACTTTTATTGACATTTTTAATAGTTTAAAGTGATATATTGTCTGGGTTGGTGTTGCATATACGCTCCAAAACCTTGTAATAAACCGCCAGCCCATTTTCTGTTGTGTTACACACTTATTTCTCTCTTTATTACTTCTTTATATTATTTCAAACTACTAAAATGACAATAAAAGTCGCTTTGTTAAACTGCAGAGTTGAATTTTCAACATCAAAAGTCGACAGAGCAGAGATAAAACTCCCATGATATTTCCACAACCGTAAATAAGCGGAAAACACTTGTGAATAACAAAAAGGCTACGGAAACTGCTAAATAGCTGATAGTTTTTGCAATGAAGATGCAAAAACCTCTAGGCCTAGTGTCATGTAAAAAATCCTCTAAAATGAGCATCTTTCTCTGCCTTCTATGTTTATGTTCAGTTATTTCACTTTAAAAGCTATAAAAAAAAAAAAAAAAAAACAGTAGGCTACTTTCTATAAAAGTGACATTACTAAATCTACACATAGGAGCCTGAGAAAAATGTGTATTTTAAAAAAAATCAGATATCACTTCAGATTTGCAACTTCATATATACTACGACATTTTATGCAAAAAAAGTTTAAACATTTTTTTTAGAAAACTACATTTAATTATCAACGTTATATGTGTTTGTGAATTAGGATAAATAATTAAAGATACATATAAAAATGAAGTATTAAGTACTTTTTCGGTGTTGGAAATAATAATATAATAAAATCCTAAGTCGCCTTTAACTGCCCCACCAAGAATAAACAATTGGATTGCATTTCTTAACGCCTGATGTCGCTAGATAACACACTCAATGTATTTTTGTTTCAACACATACCATAATTTCTAAAATATTAACCTCTACCAAATAGTAGATATGTCAATTTATGGTAAAAGTGCCGGAATTAATATATATACTATGAACAATCTGAAAATATGAAGTGTAAGACCAATTTATTTAAAAACAAAACATTTTTTCCAATAATATTAGTGCAACAGGAATATGTTTGTTAGATTTTTTTTTTTTGTAAACCAACAATGCTGTATTCATTCTTTAAATTGATTTTAACAGTGATTATTTAAAACAGTCGAAATACTGTCAACCATTTGGTAGAGCAGCCAGTGATGTATAAATAGTTAAGAAAAAGTAACTAAATATTAGTTACTTTTTAAGAAAAGTAATCCGAAAGTACTGTAGGCCTGTGTGTTGCTATTTTTGCTTTTTTATAAAAGAAAATAGGTGTAATAAAAAGTTACCAAATGTTAGTTACTTTTTAAGGAAAGTAATCTGAAAGTACTGTATGTCTATGTGTTATTTTTGCGTTTTTATATTTAAAAAATATACTTAAGATAGGCTTAAAATTTTTATATATTACTTTTTTATTCAACACTTATTTTATAACACTACTATAAGCTAATCAAACAATCAACATATCAAATAAACATTGATTATGTTAACAAATGCACATTTTAAAGATGTAATTCTGCTGTTAATTACAACATATTGTCTGGCTAAAAAGAAATACCTGCCATTCTTGGTCACTATCATCTCATTCGTCAGTTCTTTGAATTTCTGCCAAAGTTCATTTTCATCCAAACCGACTTTAAGCTCTCTTTCCGTCGGATCTCCTTTCTCGCTGCCAACTTGAAGCTCATTTTCTACCGCAGTTAATAAGTGGTCCACCCTAAACTGAATGTTCTTCTCAGGACAGTCACCGGACTCCATTCTAAGGGGATCCAACAAGACAAATCCAAACAGCGTGAGCTCACCAGTCAAAATACACCCAGAAGACTTGAAGAGGTGTAATTAAATACTTTACTCAGGTAAAACTCGCTCCACGAACTGCTTAGGAAGTTTCTGATTGGTTGGTCTCCGCTTTGACGCATTCGTTCTGGCCAGTGATTGGTTCAGAGATATGATGTAAACTAAAGAAATACACATTTTCATGGTCGGAGAGTCACATTTAATACAACATTTTGATATATGCATCTATTATGCGAATGTATGTAACACATTTAAAATAAATTGTATGGATTTTTCTATCTGCACAAGTTTGGAGAACATTGATAAAAAAGCAAAGAAGACTTCTAATATTTTTTAGGAATACAGGATTTTTAATGACTGAAGTTTACTCTGGCATATGTTTTGTATATTGTTGTATATTATTGTATAATTCTGTATATTCACATTTAAATATTTAGACAGACAGACAGACAGACAGACAGACAGACAGACAGACAGACAGACAGACAGACAGACAGACAGACAGACAGACAGACAGATAGATAGATAGATAGATAGATAGATAGATAGATAGATAGATAGATAGATAGATAGATAGATAGATAGATAGATAGATAGATAGATAGATAGATAGATAGATAGATAGATTTCGTTGACATTTGATGTATTCCTTTGACATTTAGCTTTGCAGCTTAGCTAAATTAATAAAACACCAAGGGCTGTATAATGCAAGTCTCCCTGGTGTTGACGAATGTTTTATAAGATGTTTATGAGTTTAAAGCCCGTGGGAATGTTTCTCCAGAGGTGTCAACAGAGGAGGAAACGCCACCAAACTCGACGAGCTATAAGACAGTAATGAGCGTTCATAAAAGAGCGTGAAATGCGACATCTTGGCGACATGACCTCCAGTAAAAGTATCGGTGAAAATATCAAATATTTCTTATGAACAACAAAATTATACAAAATAATTGTGTTTAAAAATATCGGCATCTTAATACCAAACTACAGAATAAGGTACTGTGAAATAGATAAAGACAGGCTTCAAATGTTGACGATCTTTCTGACACATTACTAACACTACTAAGGCACTTTGTTTATAACTTAGCAGTGATACTTCTGTAAAGTGTTAGGCCTGCAAAAACTACGAGTCTATATAATTAATTTAAATGTATTTATTGAGAAGTAGGATATTCTGTCCTCTCCATTCAAACAGCCCACAGGAAATAAAATACTATAGTAATTTATAGAAGGCTTAAATAATATATATTAAAGTACTTGAAGTATCTGTTGTGGTAATTATAGTATTGCTGTGTTAGCAAAACAACTATAGTAATATGTTGTAATGATCAATTCTGTCATTTTATAACTGTATACTACAATACACTATCCAAATAGCAGAATCAACATTGAATAAATGTAGAAATTCAATCAAACTATCATTAAAACAATATTAAAATTTATCATTGAATTAATTTTTCGGTTTTGCCCCCTGAATAGCCTATGTTATTTCAACGTTGCTAAATAGGAAAATATGGCTAAATCAGCATTAAATCATTATTTACATGTACACTAAAAAAACAATATTGAATAAATGTTTACTCATCAACCAAACTAACATCGAGTTTATGTAGAAATTTAAAGTAGACCACGATGCTAAATAGTTCAAAATGGTCACTCAGGATCAGGATTTTTGTTTTTTGTCAACTAAAATTGAATAATATTTTACACTGAAACCAACATTGACTAAATATTTAAACATTAACCAGATATCGTTGAATTAATGTTAACATAAAGTAAATTACAAAAGGTAAAGCTGATTTTAAAGTTAGCGTAGTAAAAACTACAGTTTACTACAGTATTATACAGTTTATCAGTTGACAACTGTAGCATTCATTAACACAGAGTTGTAAAATCTATAATATAGACACTTTAGTCTTACTTTACTAGTATTATATGGTTCAAAAACACTATGATATTTACTAGATTTTACTATAGTATTTTTAACATGTGGGAGCATCCTGGACCTGAAATCTAAAATAACAGATCAACACCAGTAGTGCTCTGCGTATAATTTGTCCACATCTTCATGTCACATTGTCCTTCCTGAAACAAAGTAAATTGTAGTGAACTGAAATGTGTTGTATTATTGTTATATTGTGGTATATGTTTAGAACAGGTATAAAACACACTACCTCAAAACAATGAGCAGCACGGATGTCAGCTATACAGAGTGGCGGTACATGATCTGTAAATGATGATGGAGAACATTCAGCAGAACTAGATGGTGAATCTTCTATGCTTTTCTCTTCTGGCTGGACACTACATGCAAGAATGAACAGTTTCACAGTTTGAAAGTGAACTGACAGACATGCCGTAACACTCTTCGTTTATTGCATTTCCTGACCTTTGTGTGAAATGTGTATTTGGGTTTTCAATGACGGATTCTAGGCTTTCAGATGAAGCCTTTTTAGGGTCAGGCTTCGCAGGACATCTGGATTTCTGAGTCTGGACTTTGTGAGAACACTCATGCTCCATCTCATCAAAACATGGAAAATTACAAATAATTAATGAGCTAAAAAGCAAGTTATAATAGGTGACTCAAAATAAATAGTTTGTCAACAGTTGCACATAAAAATGTATAATTTCCTTGGAAATAGGCTTATTTTAATTCAATTCAATTCAATTCACCTTTATTTGTATAGCGCTTTTACAATGTAGACCAGGGGTCACCAATCTTGTTCCTGGAGGGCCGGTGCCCTACAGATTTTAGCTCCAACTCTAATCAAACACACCTGAACAAGCTAATCAAGGTCTTACTAGGTATACTTGAAACATCCAGGCAGGTGTGTTAAGGCAAGTTGGAGCTAAACTCTGCAGGGACACCAGCCCTCCAGGACCGAGATTGGTGACCCCTGATGTAGACTGTGTCAAAGCAGCTTCACATAGAAGATCATAGTAAATTGAAACAGTCCAATATTTTACAAGTCCCCTAGGAGTTAAACAGTTGAGTTTTACCATTTTTTAATCCATTCAGCCAATCTCCGGTTCTGGTAAGAGCACTTTTAGCTTAGCTTAGCATAATTCATTGAATTAGATTAGACCATTAGCATCTTGCTCGAAAATATTTTTAAAAATTATTGTAATTTTGACTTCTTTTTTTTTTACTGTTTTGAGTGAGATGCTAAGCACGACATTGCTCAGGGGGGGGGGGGGGGTGATTTGGGGAGACGGCAGGCCAGAATCACGGTGGCAGGCCAGATACATCGTCAGGCCACCGGTGCTCCCTATGGCCAGTCCGCCCCTGGTCTAATCCGATTCAATGATTTATGCTAAGCAAAAAGTGCTTTCACCGCCCCAGATATTGGCTGAATAGAGGTGTTTAACTCAAGGGGACTTGTAAAATGAGCCTATTTCCCCCCAAAAAATTGTGTAAATATTGAAATACACAGTATTTTTTTCTTATCTTTAGTCTGGATAAATCATCGCTAGATATTTCACTAGATTAAACACAGTCTAAAATCCTCTTTAAGATTCACAAAGACATATTGAATGAATTACTTTGTTGATCAGGAAGTTTGTAATGCTGAGAATGTTTGTGCATAACTAACCAATTCTCTGATGCTGAATCCATCTGTGGCATGTGAGCTGAGTCCAGTTTTTGCCATAAATCTTCTCACATAAGAACAGAAGAAGCTAAAATCAGATTGAAATTTCTATGCACGTAAAGTGTTGGGTAAATTACTTCAAAAAAGCATTTAATTACTTATTGTATCATTAAAATTTCACTTAAATATCTTTTCTATTTACTTTGCCTGAAAAGTAACTTAATAAGTTACTCAATAAGTAATTTAATTACTTGACTCAATACTAAAATCCACATAAATTCAAAGAACTCCAAGATCTTCAAACTTCAGTCAAACAGAACCTTTAAGTTTTGCTTAAAAATGCACACTTATATTTTAAACAACAAATTTACCAAAACTCAAAATGTTTCAAATCAGTGACTCCATATTGCATATACATATTTTCTAAAACATTTCCTTCTTTCTGAGGTATGTACTATTGAATCTTTTCAAAGTTGAAAAATGTAATTATGCAAAATATCTGAATAACAAAACTGAATTTATCTGAATTTATACCTTATATTGTTATGAACTAATTTATCAATTCATTTTTAATCTTAAAGATGCACTATGTAAGTTTGACACCCAGTGGTTGAACTAAGTATTGTTTTCCTGGATCAAAACACATTTAAGCACAGGTTGCCAGATTGACAACCAATAGCAGTGTGCCTGACTGATGGAGTCTAAGCACTGATTAAAGGCTGATTTAAGTCGTGTTCTATATAAAAGCACTGGCACGCGATAGAAGGAATATTTTCCATATTAAAAGGAGTGTTTGTCCTAACCAACACCTCAAATTAATATATTAGAAACAACATCTATTTCTCACAGGTGAACAACAGAAAACTGACAATGATCACCTCAGGTACACCTCATGTGCTTTATTCAGTGTTTAATGCTAATAATGTGAGTTTGAATGCCATTTTACATGACATTTATTGCCATACTACTGAAAGCAGCAGCAGATAGTTCACCTCAGATCTGGAAAATAAAATAAACTGTTTGAAATTGAACTTTAGATCTGTGACTCAGTGTAAACCAACACATATCAGGGATTCAGCATGTGTATTTAATAATGTTAAAGAGGTTTAATATGTATTAATTAGATTATAAACCTTACCATTTCGTTGGAGTGCAGTGAGTGCCCTATTCTGTGCTTCTGAATGGCTGTATTTACATTTCTGTCATGTTTCGTCTGGTGCAAACAGCCAAATTGCTCATCACTGCGTATCTCGTCACGTAGCGTGTTGTTAGGACACAGGGTTCCAATGTAGCCTGCTCATCTAAAGTTTACGTTCGCAATATTTATATTATTTGCTAATCAATAACCACCTCATGTGGAACTCTGAATCTGCATTCTATTTCGGAGTCTGCTACTGTCCACCAGAGGTCACATTTTGGTCACGGACGCATGCTTTGAGAGCCTTCATGACTGAAATACACTGTCTTCCAGCAAGGCAACCCAAGGTGCTGAAATAGAATTGGCTAACCTGGCATTGGGCGAATTAAATGACCAAAACAAAGACAGCCGTTTCGGCACGTAACGCACATTTTCAAAGCAGAATATCTGACTTCAGCACTGTTTTTTCAAATAAACAATAATGTTCACTTGGCATGTTTCCTACATATCTGCAAACATATTATGATATGTTTATGCTTACATACAGCACCTTTGAGCATCTGGAATTGATTTGATAAATTTAGTCTTCTTTAGTAGAAAAATGGAAATATCCTGCTAAATATATTTGTATAAGAAAGAAAAATACAATTGCACTGCTTCTCTGAATTACTACTGATTTTATGTACAGTATTTAAACAAGTATATTATAAGTAACTGTAATTAAGTGACCAAAAAATTCAAAGTAATCCCATATACTTTACTTTTTCAGCGGGAGTACTGTAGTTACAAGTACCAGTTAGTGTGTAACTATTTACAGCCAACACTGCATTTAAATGGGATCTCTAAAGTGTAAAAGTCTCACCTCTGGGTGTCAGCCATGTAAGAGAGTGAGAGGCTGTGCATTAATCTCATTTTCTGCATGATGTCAATGGTCTTTGACTTGATTGGTAGCACATTGCTCATCTGTCAAGATGAAAACAAAGAAGAAATAATGGCAAAAAACTCAACCACATCAAATGTTTGAACTCACAGATTCACCCAAAGTTCATTTCATTAACACAATATACAGACACGTGAATGTAACTGGTAGGTAAGGTTGATTCCCATTTAAAGGGGACCTATTATACAACAGTGTGAATATGGTCTCATTGATTCATCTTTGGCTTAGTCCCTTTATTCATCAGAGTTTTCTGCAGCGGAATGAAACGCCAACTTATCCAGCATGTTTTACGCAGCGGATGGCCTTCCAGCTGCAACCTAGTACTGGGAAACACCCATACACACTCATTCACACATACATTCATACACTACAGCCAATTTAGTTTTTTAATTCACCTATAGCACATGTGTTTGGACTAGCTTGATCTCACGAGAAAACGTAAGTATTTTACGTTTTGTCAGTTTAGTGGCTAATTCAGTTCAGTCGTACGAAATTGTACGATTTTAAAAAGGAGGCATGGCACCTAACCCCACACCTAAACCCAATCGTCATTGAGGGATGAGCAAATCGTACTAAATTGTACAAATTAGATCATACGAGTTCGAACGAATTAGCTACTAAATCAAAAAGTTACGAATTGCCGTGAGATTGTGTTGGTTTGGACTGTGGGGGAAACCGGAGCACCCGGAGGAAACCCACAACATGAGAAGAACATGCAAACTTTGCACAGAAATGCCAACTGATCCAGCCGGGACTCAAACCAGCGACATTCTTGCTGTGCTCAGTGCTAACCACTGAGCCACCATGTCGCCCATGGTCTCTAATGGTAAAAATTAATTAACTCTATTTTTTATAATCACACTTGATAAAAACAACCTTCAGAAGCACTTTGATTGACATTCTCCTTTTGCAGATGCCATGAGAGGGAGAAAGCTCTGCCAGTTAGTGACACCCTCATTAGCATAAACAGCCCTGAGTGAGAAGCAGCCTAGTACAGCCAAGTATATTGTCAGCTCCTAACAGGCATTAAATGTTGAGCTTTAAGATGCACAAATGAACACTGTATTCCCCACCAGGCCCGGATTGGCTAATCGGGAGGACCGGGAGAATTCCTGGTGGGCCGCTCTGTTTTTTGGCCGCGAGGGCCGGTGTCCCTAATTGCTTGCACTCTCAGCAGTCACACTTTTTTTATTTATTTATTTATTTGACCATAGCCTCACTCTTTTTATTCATTATTTTACCGCAGCTCTGCTCTTTTTATTTATTTTCTGGCAGCCCCGTGAGCTAAATGCAGCCTGCAGGTTGATTATGACATAACTATCATTCGACCGCAAACAGCGGCACCTTAGTGACTATAAGAATTCGAATAATTATTATTAATGGCTAATACACCTGCTCAATGAAAATCAGATGATCCAACACAATCTCACGGCAATTCGTAACTTTTTGATTTAGTGGCTAATTCGTATGAATTCGAACGATCTAATTCGTACATTTTAGTAAGATTTACCGGCCTGATCTCACGAGAAAACATAAGTATTTTACGTTTTGACAGTTTAGTGGCTAATTCGTATGAATTCGTACGAGTTCAGTCGTACGAAATTGTACGATTTTTAAAAGGAGGCGTGGCACCTAACCCCGCCCCTAAACCCAACCGTCATTGGAGGATGAGCAAATCGTACTAAATTGTACGAATTAGATCGTACGAATTCGTACGAATTAGCCACTAAAAAAAAAGTTACGAATTGCCGTGAGATTGTGTTGGATTTACTCATCCCCCAATGACGGTTGGGTTTAGGGGTGGGGTTAGGTGCCACGCCTCCTTTTTAAAATCGTACAATTTCGTACAACTGAACTCGTACGAATTCATACGAATTAGCCACTAAACTCACAACATGTAAAATACTTACGCTTTCTCGTGAGATCAGGCTGGATGATCAGAAGTCTAAAAAGAGGAGAGGGACATTAGGCTATTATCCAGTGGTCTGCATGTTGCATTATGACGCTGCCGACCGGAGTTCAAATCTCCCCTAATATTTTTATTTTTTCATTTTTAGTGTTAAGACATATAATACTGTTTGGGTTACTTATGTAGGTGTAAATATTTTATTTATTTATTTATTTTTTGACCACCTTTACAAAGGACTGGATATCTCTAAAGAATTTTGCACAGAATATATAGATGCAGGAAAGGACATTGTGATGTTTTGAAGAATACTGTTGGAGATTTAGCGACCCTTTAATGTTCTCATATCCGTTTCCTTTAAAAAAGACGTGATAGTGTCATTATAAACTGAATTGGAAATGACGTTATTTTAATACAGTCAGTCGTAAACGGAGGTGGGCCGGTCTACACCGAAAAAAGTGTTGCATGCAAAACTGTTGCAAACAATTTATTTGTGTTGAATTTAAACAAACAAATTAAATTTAGCAATGTTCAACTTTATTTGTTTGTTTAAATTCAGCCCAAATAAATAGTTTACAACCACTTAACGTAAAAAATTGAGTAAATCCAAGGAATCATCTTTGAATAATTTTTTTCAGTGTAAGGCTTGAAACTCCAGGGCTGTAAAGGAGTCCCACTCCTGCCCTGTTCACCACAGACTACCTTCTACTACTGTTCTTCACAGTTAAGTATTTGTAGGGTATTTTGAACTGAAACTTCACATACACACTCTAGGAACATCAGATACTTGCAGAAAGGGGCATACTAGGTCCTCTTTAAGACTTTTGGATAAAAGTCTCTAATAAATGAATTAATGATAAAATGTGCAAAAAATGTTCTACAGATACCTTTAGATGCATACTGGGGTTGACTTCTTCTAGAAAGGTAGACTGCAGAGTGGTAAATTTAGGAACTTTGACCTCCCGAGTAAAGATCTGTAGAGATAAAAATCGAGAATTTTGGACAACAGCAAATCATTCATTCATTTTCTTTCGGCTTAGTCTCTATTTCAGAGGTCGCCACAGCAGAATGAACACACATACTCACACACACACTCATACACTACGGACAATTTAGTTTATTCAATTCGCCTGTACCGCATGTGTTTGGACTGTGGGGGAAACCGGAGCACCCGGAGGACACCCACGCCAACACTGAGAGAACATGCAAACTCCACACAGAAACGCCAACTGACACAGCCAAGACCTTTTTAATAAACAAATTAAAAGCATAAATTAATACAACAGAAAAACAAGATACAAATGAAATAAACAGTGCTTTATGGTTGTCCAGGAGTTTAACAGTATTCAGATACAGAAACTGAATATATACTGTATAGTCTTGCCTGTTTTATTAATTAAATACAATAAACTTTTGTTAAAGTTATAAACTTTTTCATTTCTTGTCCCCAAATGGTTTAAATTAGCTAGAATTGTTATAATCAAGGCCTTAAAAACACATTTATTCTTTCACTTTATTAAGGGTAAACTTCACAACTAATGCATAAATCTTGTGTTCTGAACTGTGGCTTCTATAATCCCAAATGTGAATATTGCAAATGCGCACATTGCAATATCAATGCTGAAACGATGTATTACAACAGGGGTCACCAATCTCGCTCCTGGAGGGCCGGTGTCCCTGCAGGATTTAGCTCCAACTTGCTTCAAGACACCTGCCTGGATGTTTCAAGTATACCAAGTAAGACCTTGATTAGCTTGTTCAGGTGTGTTTGATTAGGGTTGGAGCTAAAATCTGCAGGACACCGGCCCTCCAGGAACAAGTTTGGTGACCCCTGTATTACAATATATAACACAATATAAATTGGTCTTTCTTGATCTATAGTTTTCTTCTATTCGAGAAAAAAAATACTTTCTCAACAAGGATCGTAATATATAGCCCATCATTTTGATAAGTTTACCCAGGTTTGATGATTCAGACATTTTTTTCATGGTTAAAAAGCAATGATTCTCCCAGAATTGCGACAGGAAGAGCATGCGCTGCGCAAAACATATGCCAGAGTAGTTGGCGATTCATTCAGCTGTGGTGACCCCTGATAAATCAGCAGGGTTCATGCGCATTTATACTACTAAAATTACATGACTTTTCCAAGACTAGAACTTTCTCATAAATTTGCATGACCTATTGATTCATGTAATGTCTACGTGTACATGGTAAATAATAAGAAAAACAATGCACGTTCATATTTATTACAGCATATCATAGAACACGCAACAATCTATTTTATATTTGTTTTTACATTGATTTTGATAATGCTTACACAGCACTAACAATGTGGGAGCAAGTTTTTGGCCAAGGACAGAAAAGAAGTAAAGACAACTAACCTATAATCAAGGTAGGGCTGCACGATATATCGTTTCAGCATCGATATCGCAATGTGTGCATCCACAAAAGTCAATTCGCAGGATATGCAATGTTGGGCTGAATTCGTTTTTAAAGAGATAGTTCACCTAAAAATTACTTACCATTTTCATTACCTACACTTATAGAACACAAAAAGAAGACAATTTAATAACTCCTATAGTATTGAAACAAGTGGAGAATGAGTAAATAGTGAGTACATTTCAATATTGGAGTAAACTGTCCCTTTAGGACCAGTGACTGTGAACATTTCTGTAAACAGTTTAAAACATACGGCCAAAATACATTTTTTGTAACTTTAATAAAGATTAAATAATATACGATGAAGACTACACTGTAAAAAAATAAATCCGTAAAATTTACGGTAAAAAACTGGCAGCTGTGGTTGCCAGTATTTTACTGTTAAAAATACGGTACAAACCGTAAAAGTAATTTCTCTCTTTTTTACTGTAAACTACTGTATTTTTTTAATTTATAGAGGTTATTTGTCTGTATTTTGAATTACCAACATCTGCGCATCACATCATTTGTTACACAGATAGACATGTTAACACTATATGCAGGTGGTGATGAGAAAATTACATAATGAACCAGTGCTCATTACAAACAACTTTTCCCATAAGTGTATAGAAGGTGCTCAGTGTCATTCATATAGCTACTAAACACCAGTATGGTAACACGCATAAAATTAAAGTCATGAAATAAACATTGTTTAGCAGCATTAGAAGTAACATAATCTCTAATGTACATCACCGATGAGGAAACAACTAAAAGGATGTATAGTAATGTCAACAAAATGCATAAAAAGTGATGTGCCATGCAGGGAATTCTGGGTAAGTCAATTTACGGTTATTCGCCGTATATATTAATGAAGCATACTGTTAAACATACTGTGAAGCTGCGGTCACACTGGGCTTTGTGTGTGCGAAATTCTGTCGTACTGCACTGCGAAAAGGGGCGGGATTAAACAAGATGATTAGACATTAAAAAAAGCGAGCGATTGCTCCATGTTTTAAATTTCTGTCTAGAGAGGTCTTGTTTTGATCCTCGATTGGTCTCACGCAGTCAAGTGATGCGATTTCGCAGGTCAGAGTTTACCATGCTTGAACTTTGCACCGCAGCAACCTGCGAAACATGACGCATAACATTGCGTTTCCGGTCTGACGCATTCGCGTGCGTATGAATGGAAGTCTATGGGTAGAAAAGTCAAGTGTGACCGCAGATTTACGGATTTTTACTGTCGCATTTTTACTGTTTTTACAGTAAGTCACGACCATTTTTTACAGTGTATACAGTGTTGATTATTCAATATCTGTACCTGAATAGTGAATAACTGAAAACTATCATTCAATTTTGTCAATTTTATTTATCTATGCTTGTAATTTATTTGTTGTATATTATTCGAGATTCACTCCTCTACAAAATCCCCCCAATCAATCCAAATAAACATGTTAAATCATCTGGTCAAATTGTATTTACATGTATGTCATGTCATTACATTTGCCTGTAATGTCAGATTTTTTCATTATCATGCAGCCCGAATTCAAGAATACAGATATTTATAACTAATTTCCATGACTTTTCCAAAACTTTGTGGGTTTTTTTGTTTTTCCAAAACTTTTCGAGGCCTGAAAAATGCCATGTCAAAATTTCATCACTTTTCCAGGTTTTCCATGACCGTATGAACCCTGAATCGGGGACTAAGCTGAAGGAAAATGAGTAAACAAATTCATTAAACAAATGAACAGTGACCAAACTCCCAGCATTACGCTAAATTAGGGAGTGAAATGTGTTTTGTGTATTCCTTCACTGGTGATTATGTGTCACTTCCATGGGTTGGATCATGTCAGTGGGACGCATCAGTCAGAACACAGAGGTGACAGAATTAGTTTGATCTCTCGCGGTTGCTCTGTTCACCTCACAGTCTTCACAGTGTGTTGGTTCACACCCTGAGGTGACAGGACGCGAGCGAGAGAGCCATCTGGGAGAGCTGAACTGTTGATGCAGGCGCTTATTATCACACGTCATGCTATGAATGATATGGTGGCCGTATCATGAGCTCAACACAATCAAAACACATTCCAAAAAATGACTCTTGCTGTTTGCTCGAATTATATCAGTGGTGGAAAATCAGACTGAAGTAAAAGTACCATTATTTGGCCAAAAATCTAGCGTAGGTAGAGTAAAAGTATCTGTGTATGAGTAAAAAGTAGCCTTTCAAAAGCACTCAAGACTAGTGACATGAAATCTGTGCATGTGTGTGTGTGAAAACGTAACATTCTGTAGGGAATTAAGGGATTAATTTAACCATTTGGTGATTTCAGTTCTCATACGCTCAACATCTCCATCATCATCTAAACCATTGATCTCAAACTCAATTCCTGGAGGGCCGCAGCTCTGCACAGTTTAGCTCCAACCACCTCCGACTCACACCTGCTTAATAGTCTAGTCTTGAACACCTTGCTTATTTGGATCAGCTGTGTTTGATTAGTGTTGGAGAAAAACTGCAGAGCTGCGGCTCTCCAGGAATCCAGTTTGAAACCTATGACCTATACAGTCTCTCACCCATCGCGTGTAATGATTTTGCATCTTCTTGGAAACTTCTAATGCCTTCAAACTGTACACGTTTGCTGCATTTATAAAGCACCTGTGTCATAAGGTTGTTCTGTATGATGTAATTATTCTATATGCGATTTGATTGGACGGGAATCAACGTATTGATATTTCTACTTAGCCAATCAACTATAAAACAATATAAGTCAAAAATAGTTAATAGTAGAGTAAAAGTATGCTGCTCACCTGTGTCTAGTTTAGTTTCTCTAAATTGGAGCCAAGATTCTCACAGAAATTAGTCAAGTTCGGTGAAGGAAAAATTATTGTTTGGGGTTACATTCAGTATGGGGGCATGCGGAGATCTGCAGAGTGGATGACAACATCAACAGCCTGAGGTATCAGGACATTTGTGCTGCCCATTACATTACAAACCACAGGAGAGGGCGAATTCTTCAGTAGGATAGCTCTCCTCATACTTCAGCCTCCACATCAAAGTTCCAGAAAGCAAAGAAGGTCAAGGTGCTCCAGGATTGGCCAGCCCAATCACCAGACATGAACATTATTGAGCATGTCTAGGGTGAGATGAAGGAGGAGGCAATGAAGATGAATCCAAAGAATCTTGATGAATTCTGGGTGTCCTGCAAGAACGCTTTCTTTGCCATTCCAGATGACTTTATTAATCAGTGACTTGAGTCATTGCAGAGATGTATGGATGCAGTCCTCCAAGCTCATGATGGAGTCAGACACAATATTCATTCTGTTTCCACTGCAGCATGACTTTATATTCTATACTGGACATTATTTCTGTTTAGTGACAAGACTTTAGTCTAAGTAAAGTCAGACCTTACTGTCCTAATGAAATCATTAATAATCAAGGCATGATTATGTTTTATTTAGGTAAAATAAGCGTAATCTAGAGGCCTTTTTTATATGAGCCACTTCTGATACCAAATAATCAACTAGAAGTCAAGTTCTTATTGTTGTTCCTAAAACTTGGATAGATGACAAGACTTTTGTCAGGTAGTGTATAGTGTTGTTTTATGTGTAGCTGTGCAATGTTTAACATATGTTCATGTCAGACACACATTTGAATCTAGCTTGAAATGAATTCTTGTGTCTCCCTATTATGGTATTTGATACATAAGTTTCCCTTAAAAAGATAAATGTTTTTTAATACAACAAAGTTGTCACGTTCACCAGCGATTTGTAACTCCCTTGATCGCTGGTTTGCACAAGGACTACAAATCCGCCATTTTGGGACTACATATTCATACATGCTCTCTGTTCACACACACACACATGCTTCCCCATTTCCATTGATTAGACTCCCACAGCTGTTGCAACTTCCAAGACTGATTACACACACTATTTATACATCTCACTCACTCCATGCCTTTGCCGAGTCTTGTTAAACTGTATAGTGACATTACAACGCGTTTCCCTTTGTCTTGTTTCTCTGTGTATTTACCCTAGCCTTGTTTATTTAGTTATCCTTGTCTGCCGCCCGCCTTTCGACCTCTCGCCTGTGTTTTGACTACGATTCTGGACTGCCTATATACATCTGTTTGCACCTGTGTTGACCATCGCTTCTCTAACAACGAATAAACCTGCACGTGGATCCTAACCTCAGTTGTTTCTGTCACTCCCTGCGTTACAGAAGACTCGGCCAAACATGGATCCAGCGGGTATTGCAATAATGCGTCTTCGTCAGGAAGCCCGGTCTATTGAGGAGTACGTGGAGGAATTCATCGAACTGGCACACCTAACATCTATGAGTGAGTTGTGTTTGATGATTTTCTTCCGTGGAGGACTTTCTGAGCCCCTGTATTCCACTATGCCTTTGCATGAACCCCATGGGACTTTAGAAAATTACATTGATACTGCACTACAACTAAGTGGGTCCCCCTTCACCGTGGGCGAGGTGGAGGAGACCCCTAAATATTTTTTTGGGGGGGGCAAAGGACCGCAAGACCCACCAACAATGGGGCTTGCTGCTCAACCCATTAGCTCCATTATGCTGGCAACACCCATACTCCTGTCTCCTGCTCACAAGATGGCCGCTTCCTGTTCCCCAGCTCACAAAATGGCCGCTTCCAGTCCTCCAGCTCACAAGATGGCCGCTTCTAGTCCTCCAGCTCACAAGATGGCCGCTTCTAGTCCTCCAGCTCACAAGATGGCCGCTTCTAGTCCTCCAGCTCACAAGATGGCCGCTTTCAGTCCTCCAGCTCACAAGATGGCCGCTTCTAGTCCTCCAGCTCACAAGATGGCTGCTTCCAGTTCTCCGGCTCACAAGATGGTTTCCTGTTCCGAGTCTGTTCCTGCCTTTGTTCCTGCCATAGTTCCAGTTCCTGAAAAACCATCGCCAGAGCCACTACTGCCAGAGCCACTGCCTGAGCCACTGCTACCAGAGCTGCCAGAACCACTGCCAGAGCCACTGCCACCAGTACTACCAGAGCTGCCAGATCCTCCAGAGCTCCCAGATCCTCAGTCACTGCCAGAGCTGCCAAATTCTCCAGAGCTGCCAGATCCTCCAGAGCTGCCAGATCCTCCAGAGCTGCCAGATCCTCCAGAGCTGCCAGATCCTCAGTCACTGCCAAAGCTGCCAAATTCTCCAGAGCTGGCAGACACTCAGTCACTGCCAGAGCCACTGCCGCCAGTACTGCCAGAGCCACTGCCGCCAGTACTGCCAGAGCCACTGCCGCCAGTACTGCCAGAGCCACTGCCGCCAGTACTGCCAGAGCCACTGCCGCCAGAACTGCCAGAGCCACTACCGCCAGTGCCACTGCCAGAGCCACTGCCGCCACCAGAGCTGCCAGAGCCACTACCGCCAGTGCCACTGCCTGAGCCACAGCCGCCACTGCTGCCAGAGCTGCTGCCGCCGCCTGAGTTCTCTGAATGGCCGCCGCCCGAGCTTTCTGAATGGCCGCGACCGCTGCCTGAGCTTCTTGAATGGCTGCCACCGCCGCCTGAGTTTCCTGAATGGCTGCCACCGCCGCCTGAACTTCTTGAATGGCCGCTGCCGCCTGAGCTTCCTGAATGGCCGCCGCCTGCGCTTCCTGAATGGCTGCCGCCTGAGCTTCCTGAATGGCCGCCGCCGCCGCCTGAGCTTCCTGAATGGCTGCCACCGCCGCCTGAGTTTCCTGAATGGCTGCCACCGCCGCCTGAACTTCTTGAATGGCCGCTGCCGCCTGAGCTTCCTGAATGGTCGTCGCCTGAGCTTCCTGAATGGCCGCCGCCTGCGCTTCCTGAATGGCTGCCGCCTGAGTTTCCTGAATGGCCGCCGCCGACGCCTGAGCTCCCTGAATGGCGGCCGACGCCTGAGCTCTCTGAATGGCCGCCACCGCCTGAGCTTCCTGAATGGCCGCCGCCTGAGCCTCCTGAATGGCCGCCGCCACCGCCTGAGCTTTCTGAATGGCCGCCGCCGCCTCCGCCTGAGCTTCCTGAATGGCCGCCGCCTGAGCTCCATGAATGGTCGCTGACGCCTGAGTTTCCTGAATGGTTGCCACCGCCGCCTGAGCTTTCTGAATGGCCGTCGCCTGCACTTCCTGAATGGCCGCCGCCTAAGCTTCCTGAATGGCCACCAGGTTCATATGACCCGCCGATGTTTGCTGAAAGTAAGGCTCCAGGCTCTCTGCAGCTCCATGCCCCAGACCCTCCGCAGCTCTGTGCCCCAGGCATTCCGCAGCTTCACTCTCCAGGCCCTCCTCAGCTCCATGCTCCAGGCCCTCCTCAGCTTCACTCTCCAGGCCCTCCGCAGCTCCACTCTCCAGGCCCTCCGCAGCTCCACTCTCCAGGCCCTCCGCAGCTCTGTGCCCCAGGCATTCCGCAGCTTCACTCTCCAGGCCTTCCTCAGCTCCATGCTCCAGGCCCTCCGCAGCTCCACTCTCCAGGCCCTCCGCAGCTCCACTCTCCAGGCCCTCCGCAGCTCCACTCTCCAGGCCCTCCGCAGCTCCACTCTCCAGGCCCTCCGCAGCTCCACTCTCCAGGCCCTCCGCAGCTCCACTCTCCAGGCCCTCCGCAGCTCCACTCTCCAGGCCCTCCGCAGCTCCACTCTCCAGGCCCTCCGCAGCTCCACTCTCCAGGCCCTCCGCAGCTCCACTCTCCAGGCCCTCCGCAGCTCCACTCTCCAGGCCCTCCGCAGCTCCATGATCCAGGGCCTCCTCAGCTCCATGCTCCAGGCCCTCCTCCTCTACATGGTCCTGGCCCTCCATCCCTCCCCCTGTTCCGCCTCCGCTCCACCTCCCGCCTGAACTGTTAGGAGCGTCTGGTATCCGCTTCCTAGAGGGGGGGCTCTGTCACGTTCACCAGCGATTTGTAACTCCCTTGATCGCTGGTTTGCACAAGGACTACAAATCCGCCATTTTGGGACTACATATTCATACATGCTCTCTGTTCACACACACACACATGCTTCCCCATTTCCATTGATTAGACTCCCACAGCTGTTGCAACTTCCAAGACTGATTACACACACTATTTATACATCTCACTCACTCCATGCCTTTGCCGAGTCTTGTTAAACTGTATAGTGACATTACAACGCGTTTCCCTTTGTCTTGTTTCTCTGTGTATTTACCCTAGCCTTGTTTATTTAGTTATCCTTGTCTGCCGCCCGCCTTTCGACCTCTCGCCTGTGTTTTGACTACGATTCTGGACTGCCTATATACATCTGTTTGCACCTGTGTTGACCATCGCTTCTCTAACAACGAATAAACCTGCACGTGGATCCTAACCTCAGTTGTTTCTGTCACTCCCTGCGTTACAAAAGTATTCAGCTCAAAGGCTAATATGACTAAAAACTGAAACATTTTTCTCATGCAAGTGTAAGTGAGCGATGTTTGGACATCTTCTAAAGGGGTATATCTTTCTCCCACATGCACACAGTGTCTGTCCATGTGATTGATGCCTTGGAACTTTTTCCCAGGTGGATCTGACAGTGTTTTCTTGTGTGATGCAGTAATACCCCCTGACTTCAGGTTCTACCCAGTGTTTACCATCCCCGCTCCCTCCTCCAAACCCAAGCTCTGTTTGCATGTCCTCTCTAACAGGAAGGTGCGAGGAAAAAAAATGAACTGTTTGTGTCTTTCTACAGGTTCGATTCTCAACCCAGATTCACTGCTCTTACTTGTTGTCCTCCTCATGGCGTCTAACCTCTGACAATATCTTGCAGTCAACTAATTTAACACCAGTTTCAACATAGCAAGGAAACCTAAAAATTATTCTTCAGTTTAATATAAATCCATACTAATTAGTTTAAAAATCAAGTTATATGTAATAAAATGAAATTACACAGAGAAATTAACACATAATAAACACATTAAGAAAGGGAGGTGTAGAAAGATGTGGAAAGACCAGACAGCAACTGCAAATCTCTCAGTAGTTAAGGTTTGGACCATTTAAACTTAAAATACTTGTAAATTTTGATGGTAAAGATGGGAGTAAGAGACCATATTCTACAGTAAATGTTTTTCTAATATTATTAAATAATCACAATACCAGTAAAAACATAAACGTGAAGTGCTTCACAGAAATTATAGCCTATGACCAGGTCCACACAGAATCCGATCAGAATTTAATTGACCAAAACAAACTTTTTTTTTTGCTAGCAAAAAAATCAATGCAAATTTTGATTCACACAGATTTTAACCGACTTATGACATCATAGATAGGTATATTCCAGGATCTGACTTTTTTTTGGACCTAATGTCTATAAAAGCTTTTATTTCAGTTACAATGGTGGTTTCAGCTCTGAAAATTACAGGATATTGTTTTAGTATGATGATCTCTTACATTTCAAAGGCTCAAGTAAAAAATGTATTTCTCACTTCATGACCGCTTTAAATACATCTGATTGGCAAGTTTTTAAATGCTTTTTTTGTATTTGTTTTCCACCCTTCTGCTTACTGGGGTCAGAGACGCTGTGATTTGACACTTACCTCAGGAAACATGAGCTCAATTTCGTCTTGTCCTGAGGTCTGTTTGCTCTGGAAAGTGTTCACTCCACCCCCTTTCCCCCCTTTTAGTGAGACTGGCATCTGTGAAGAGACCAACAACAAACTAAAAACAATTTATAGCAGAATTTCACAATAGCTCTTATATAACTCATTCTAAAGTTCAATGTTTTACTGACTCCTTCATGGACCTTTTACATTAGTCAATTTTGTCCAAAGCGACTTGAAATTTAGGAAGCAGTTAACAGTTCAACAAGAAGAGACAATACACACAAGGGCTAATTATACAAAATAACTGTTAGTGTACAGAGAATTAAGTGCTAGAGTAAGTAGTTACTGAAGGCAGATTTAACCTGCTTTGACTGAACTCTTGGAATTTCTAACTGACTTGATCCTTATGATCTGAGAGATCTGTTTGTATTCAGTGACCACATCTGTAATATATTGAGGTCCTAGACCATTTAGTGATTTATAGACAAGTAGTAATACTTTAAAGTCTATTCTGAATGTAACTGGGAGCCAGTGTAAAGACCTGAGGACAGGCGTGATGTGCTCTGATTTTCTGGTTCTGGCCAGATGAGCTGCAACTGTCTGACTGTCTTTTTGGGACTGCCAGTGAGGAGTCCAATACAGTAATCCATCCTACTGGTGATAAAATCATAAACAATTTTCTCTAATTCCTCAATGAAGACAAAGCATCTAATATGCTTTGTAAAGTAAGCAAAATAATCTTGTTTTTGATTTGAAATAAGAGTATTTTACTCCACTAGATAATATTTTTGCTTGTTTTAAGGAAAAACTCCCTTCATTTTGACTTATTATTTCTGAAAACAAGACATAAAGACAAAAACTATACATAAGGAAAGCATTTTTTTGCAGTGAAAGACCCTTAACCCCCAAAATATATCATGTTATGTTAGACAAACAAAATAACAGAACTGACAGAACTGTAAAGTTGTATTACTGAGGATGATCATGAGGATCGATGATATTGCTTTGTGTTTTTCTACAGGTTAATATGACTAAAGAAGATTCCAGCTTTTTCTCGGTTTGCAAGATGGCCAACCTTGAGTGATATGTGCGAGCAAGCAGAGGGATGTTAAAATATTCCTAATGATGTGCTACTTCTCAAAAAGAGCCTGGGACACAGTCCGGCCCACACCCGATAACACTGCACACCCGGGTGAGGACACACTTTGTCTACTGGGTGCAAAACTGGCCCTCCAGAGCACCGACAGCCACTAGCAGACCTGTACGAAGCCTGTCAATAACACACTTGTACACTGCAAATAAATATGCCTTTTTTTAAAGTTTTTCACTTGTTTCTAGTCCAAATATCTAAAAATTTTAGAATTTTCTAGACAAGCACAAAATATTGTCTTGTTATAATATTGTCTGAAATAAAATCAAAATTAAGACAAAAAACAAGCAAAATAATGTGCTAATGGAGTAAGCAAAATAATCTTATTTCAAAGAGAAAATAGTGACTTTGCTTACCCCATTAGCAGATTACACTCACCGGCCACTTTATTAGGTACACCTGTCTAGTACCGGGTTGGACCCCGTTTTGCCTTTAGGACTGCTTCAATCCTTCGTGGCATAGATTCAACAAGGTTCTGGAAATATTTCCTCAGAGATTTAGGTCTGTATTGACATGATAGCATTACGCAGTTGCTGCAGATTTGTCGGCTGCACAACCATGATGTGAATTTTCCGTTCCACCACATCCTAAAAGTGCTATTGGATTGAGATCTGCTGACTGTGGAGGCCAATTGAGTCCAGTGAACTCATTGTCATGTTCAAGAAACTAGTCTGAGATGATTTGAGCTTTATGACATGGTGAGTTATCCTGCTGGAAGTAGCCATCAGAAGATAGGTACACTGTGGTTATAAAGGGATAGACATGGTCAGCAACGATACTCAGGTAGGCTGTGGCATTGACACGATGCTCTATTGGTACCAATAGACCCAAAGTGTGCCAAGAAATATCCCCCACACCATTACACCACCCCCACAAGCCTGAACCATTGACACAAGGCAGGATGGATCCATGCTTTCATGTTGTTGATGCCAAATTCTGACCCGACCATCCGAATGTGGCAGCAGAAATCGAGACTCATCAGACCAGGCAACGTTTTTCTAATCTTCTATTGTCCAATTTTGGTGAGCCTGTGTGAATTGTAGCCTCAGTTTCCTGTTCTTAGCTGACTGGAGTGGCACCCGGTGTGGTCTTCTGCTGCTGTAGCCTATCCGCCTTAAGGTTGGACGTGTTGTGCGTTCAGAGATGCTCTTCTGCAGACCTCGGTTGTAACGAGTGCTTATTTGAGTTACTGTTGCCTTTCTAACCTTAAACCAGTCTGACCATTCTCCTCTGACCTCTGGCATCAACAAGGCATTTGCGCCTACAGAACTGCGGCTCACTGGAAAATTTCTATTTTTTGGACCATTCTCTGGAAACCCTACAGTTGGTTGTGTGTGAAAATCCCAGTAGGTCAGCAGTTTCTGAAATACTCAGACCAGCCCGTCTGACACCAACAACCATGCCACTTTTAAAGTCAATTAAATCACCTTTCTTCCCCATTCTGATGCTCGGTTTGAACTGCAGCAGATCGTCTTGACCATGTCTACTTGCCTAAATGCATTGCTGCCATGTGATTGGCTGAGATTTGCGTTAATGAGCAGTTGGACAGTTGTACCTAATAATGTGGCCGGTGAGCGTATTTTGCTTGTTTAAATGAAAAACTCACTGAATTTTGACATATTTCTGAAAACAAACATTTTGCTCATCTAAAAATGCTTTTTGTTTTAGGAACTTTTAAATATTTGTATTAGAAACAAGACAAAAACTCAAAGCAAGAAAAGTAAAACTAATTTGTGTAGAATGGTTTTGTTAAAGAATAAATTAGCTATAGGTAAGCTGCTCTAACTTTGGATTCAAATCAAATGTTATGGGGAAATATATACAATTTACAGTAAAAAAAAATGAAACAAGTTTGAAACAAGTGAAGGGAGAGTAAATGATGACCAAATTTGAAACATTTGAACATCAACACATTTTACCCTCTAATAAACTTTTGTTCAGCTTGTTAAACTTCACAGCCACACCAGTTTCAGCCCAGTCCATAAATAGAGATATCTGAGATCTGTAAATTATACATTTGTGTCGATCTCTTCTTCATATTTACCTCGGGTTGTTTGGTTTCTATGAGAGATACTGAGTCACAATCTCGATCTGCCTTGTTGAATTTCACACCATTTTATTTTCAGGATGGAGAGTCGGATATGTTTGAGGAACATTGCTCAAACAATCATCACGGAGTTGAAAGGAAAAATATGAAGAGCAAACTGTTCCCTCTGTCTTAGTCAGCTTACATACACAGTAAAATATTCTTGTTTTTAAAAGTTAAATGTTAAAAGACCCCTGGTTAAAAGTTTAAGTGTCTTTAATATATACAGTGAATTGACTCCCAGAATGACCTGCATGATATTTGGCTTTTTAAGCTTTTTCTTTTGTTGAAATTCTTATGATTTCAAGAGTTCACACTTAGCATGCCAAACTAGCTTTTGATAGATCATCAGCTGTCTCGGGAGAAAGCCCTGAGCTCATGGGATCCTCGAGCCCAGGGCTCCCTCCTGTTTGCAGAGCGAGAGGGGAGCTTGAGCTCAGGTGGATCTCAAAAACTCCCCGGCTGCAGTAGCTAAGGGACCACTTGACAAAAGAAGGGAGCAAGACCAGTGCCTGATTTATTAAATCTGTTATGCATTATGTACATCTTTGGATGGTGGGAGGAAACTGGAGAACCCGGGGGAAACCCACACGGACATGGGGAGGATATACAAACTCCTCACAGAAACACAGGACCAGGGCCTTGCTGTGGGTCTAACGGTGCTAACCACTGGGCCGCCGTGCCGCCCGATCTGGTAAAGGAGGAGAATGGGGAGGAAGGGGGATTTCTTCCAGATGAAGATAAATGTGGACTGGAGACTGTGGCTATTTATAGTAACTCAGGAATCATATGATTGGAAGATCGTCATTAGCTAATGCGAGACCGGCTGTGGTAAATCACAAGCACGTGGTCCTCTCGAAATTTGAGTTTCATTCTGATCAGCTATAGAGATCAGAGTTTGCTACATACTAATTAATCAATAAGCGCTAGTGTATGTACATTTATACAATATTCATTCATTTTCCTTCGGCTTAGTCCTTTTATTCATCAGGGGTCGCCACAGTGGAATGAACCGCCAACTTATCCAGCATATGGTATACACAGCGGATGCCCTTCCAGCTGCAGCCAAGTACTGGGAAACACCCATACACCCTCATTCACAATGGAACCAACTCAGAACACCCTAGCTATTCCCTAGCAATGCCTTGGCAACCACCTAACAACCACTCAGAAAACCCTAGCAATGCATTAGCAAATGTTAAGTAACGCTTTAGCAACCACTCAGAACACTCCTGCAACTGCCTAGTCATGTCTTAGCTACCACCTAGCAACCACTCAGAACACCCTAGCAATCACCTAGCAAAGCCTTAGCAAGCTCCTAACAACCACTTCAAACACCCTAGCAAACCACTTAAAACAATCTAGCAACCACCTAGCAACATCTAAGCAACCATTGAGAATAGCATTGTACCGCAGTGAATTGCCATGGCAAACTCCACTCACATTCTCTTCAGGAGATGTACATAACTAGTATTGTAAACAATGTTCAGTTTCTTACACGGAGCGATCGTTTCACTTCGCAAGACCTCAGTGTGTCATCAGAAGCCACGGCTATTGCTTTGGACTCATTCGAATGTGTTTATTTTGAATCTAAAAACCAGTCACCATTCACTGCCATTATATTAATCACCACAGATTCAGCTCAAAGGTCTTTAATGTTCTCTTGAAGACAAAAGTTAATCAACAGGACTTTTTCCTTTTTAAGTGAACTATCCCTTTAAGGTCCAGGGAGATCTTTTTTCCAAACTCATCCTCTGACCTCTGGCATGATGTGACATCCCAGGCCAAATTGGTCAGTGTCTTTTGTGTGTGAAATGAATTAGACATTCTCTCCTGGGTGATGTTTGTCCATGGATGTGCTGACTGAAGGAGATCCTCCGCTGCTGTTTGGACATCTCACTGCTACGCCAACAATCAATTCTCTTTTCCCATTGACTTGAGGTTACAGCGACTTCCAGCAGAAAGTGTGTTTGTGTAAGGCCAGAAGGGCAAACAGGATGGGCTGAGAAGAGAGCTGCATGCCTACATTCAACTCCGGCAGCATTTTAAACAGTCCCAAGAGAGGTTCATTTAGGACATCTGATACATGGAAATATATGCAAACGACATCCAGTAGTCAACATGTGAATTAGATCATCAGTTTTCATCAAAGTTGTCCTGAAATTATTGAACAACACCCATTCTTGTTCTAGGACAATTTTGAAAAACATTTTTGATTCTCTTCGAATGTTGACTATGACATACAAGTTCATATTTTAATTTCACACACATACATGTCATTCATGCAACATACAGTTGAAGGCAAAATGATTAGCCCTTCGGTGATATTTTTTATACCTCAGAGTTCACTGTACTCAAATGGCCTCCACAATCACCAGATCTCAATCCAATAGAGCACCTTTGTGTTGATGTTGTGGAATGGGAAATTTGCTACATGGATGTGCAGCCGACAAATCTGCAGCAACTGTATGATGCTATCATGTCAATATAGACCAAAGTCTTGAAATTTTGAATATTTCCAGTACCTTGTTGAATCTATGCCACAAATGATTAAGGCAGTTCTGAAGGCAAAAGGAGGTCTAACCTAGTAGTAGTAAGGTGTACCTAATAAAGTGGCCGGTGAGTGTGTGTGTGTGTGTGTGTGTATGTATGTATGTATGCATGTATGTATGTGTATGTGTATGTGTATATATATATATATATATATATATATATATATATATATATATATATATATATATATATATATATATATGTGTGTGTGTGTGAGATTCTAATATGAACATGTATGTCACATATGTAATTTGCATATATTGCCATACATCATATTGGGCTTCATTGCTTAAAATAACCTTTAAACAAGTAAATAATGTTAGTTATTATTAATAAATAATAAATAAAACAAGTAATCAAAACAAACAAAAAGATTGAGTAAAATCTAAATTCAACCTTCAGCTGTAGTCAGTGACCTGCTGCTTACTGAGCAGAAACTTACAGCTTTGTGTTGTGCTGTGGAGTCGTTACGTCTGATCTGGAGTTTTGGAAGAGATCCAGACTTCAGTTTTAGCAGGTCCTCAAGTGTCACATCTGGGCTGCTGTGTTCTGCTGACATGGCGATTACAACGAATGAGAATTCAACGTATAAATAACTGTATTTTATTCCAAAAACATTTTATTGTAATATTTTTTACAGATACTGGAATTTTAAATGCACCCACAACCATTCCAGAACAGACTACATTATAATAGTTAATCAAAATGTTACAATAATAGAGAAATAAACTTACTAATAATTCTTTTTTTAGAATTAGCAGACATGACTGCTTAGTAATAGAAACAGTACTGGTGTTTTAGTTAAGTCATTAGAAGTATATTAAATAGTGGCATATTAAGATTTATTTATATATATATATATATATATATATATATATATATATATATATATATATATATATATATATATATATATACACGTCTACTAATTCTAAAAAAATAATTATTAGTAAGTTAATTTCTCTTTTATTGTATAGCGTTATTTTACTTATAGCGTGGTGACACAGTGGGTAGCGCTGTCACCTCACAGCAAGAAGGTTGCTGGTTCGAGCCTCGGCTGGGTCAGTTGGCATTTCTGTGTGGAGTTTGCATGTTATTCCCATGTTTGCGTGGGTTTCCTCCGGGTGCTAAATTTGGGCTCCTATTTTTTTTAACCATTATTGCAAGTTATTTTGGTAGATTAGCTCCAGATTTTGCTTCAGTACTGACTAATCTAATGTATATGCACAAATATAATATTGTAAAGCATCCTATAAAAATATTCTTTTAAATGAGAGATTTCTGGGGGGTGTACTCATATATGCTGAAGTGAATGAGGACTGGAAGTCTCGAGCCAAAAAGATTCCAATTGTGTCGACCGCTCGTACGTGAAGAATACTACAAATATGTCCTACGTATACAGTAAATAAAGTGTCCTTTCCAAAATGTGATGTCTGTGAGTATAATAGATTTTTAATTCAGTGAAGTTTGTTTTGTCCTTGAGGATTGGCATCGTCTTTTCATTGGTCTTGAATCTGAACCCATTTAATATAATTATCATCTCACCTACTGCCTTAAGTTGCTTCTGTAGTTGACGTGTGTTTCTATGCTGTTCTACCCAGACACTAAACACCTCCTGCTCCCGGAGACTCTGAAGATAGCCCAGTCGGATCAGTTGTTTCTGCAGCTCCAGAACCTTGTGCGAAAGATTAGAAGATGTATTGTATGCATTTTTACCAGTCACATAATGTCCACAGAATATCTCCAGAGATAAAAAAAAAAGAGTTGTACGGGTCTCACCAGGTAGTGCTGTGTTTTAGGTAGACGCCTCAAGTAGGTGTCATCGTGAATGAGAGAAGATCTGGTGAGCTTCTGACAGCTGACGGTCTTCTGGGACTGAAGGGAATCGAAGTTAGAACTGAATCTGTAATGTTGATTGAGGGCTGATTGTAGATTGAAGATAAATGTACAATCCTAGGCACAAGTTCACTTGTTTCTAGTCTAAATATCTAGGAATCTAGCAAGCAAAAAAAACATATTGTCTTGTTTTATGATTCTTTGTTTAAGATTGTTTTGCTTTTTGGACTAGAAACAAAGAAAAAATTATTTTTGGAGTGGCGCAGTGGCGCAGTAGGTAGTGCTGTCGCCTCACAGCAAGAAGGTCGCTGGTTCGAGCGTCGGCTGAGTCAGTTGGCGTTTCTGTGTGGAGTTTGCATGTTCTCCCTGTGTTGGTGTGGGTTTCCTCCGGGTGCTCCGGATTTCCCCACAGCCCAAAGACAGCTACAGGTGATTTGGGTAAGTTAAATTGTCCGTAGTGTATGTGTGTGAATGAGTGTTTCCCAGTGATGGGTTGCAGCTAGAAGGCTCATTCCGCTGTGGCGGCCCAGATTAATAGAAGGGACTACGCTGATTATTACTGTTCAGATGAAGAGTGAGAGATTATCATACTATATTATAAATAAATACAAATAATTATACTAAAATTACAAATCTAATGGTGGCCAAAGACTTTTTTGCACAGTACTGTGTATATATATCTGGTCAGATACATTATTTGATAGATTTTACTTGATCAGTAATATACAATTTGTTTAAAAAAGTACAGACATGAGACCTTCGTGCCCCAAATTTAGGCTGTATCGAGAATTTAGGGCTGCAGAATGTAAGGTAAGTGTTAAGCAGAGCTGGGAACCCAAGCAAACATGCAACCACAGGAAGCCATTTACTACAACAGGCACCAATTAGGCCCCAGCAGGTGTCCGTGGCTCTGCCTGCTTTGGTCCCGGCTCATCATCATGAAGTCTGGACAAAGTTTTTTTGACCTGTGCTGAGGAAACAACAGGACAGTTTCATTTGCTCAGCAATTTGTAGCAAAGGTTTCCTTACTGGCAGCCCATAAAATCCTTTATAGCGCTCTCTTTGTCCTCCGCTCCGGCGCAGGTCATTAGAGGACACCATTACAGCCCGCTGAAGAGGTCTTGCTTTTATAGGAGGAGATTGATAAGGCAAAGACCACCAACAACCCCACATCCTTACCCCCCAGACTCTACCTCTTATTGTCCTCAGCACAGACGGCCAAAATCAAAGTCAATCACAAGGCCACACCAACAGCTTCCCCTATATTACAATGCACTTCCTCAATCTTCTGGACTTCAAGAACACTTCAAAGTGGCAAGGGGAGACAAGAATCTTCTGTCCTGCAGTCAGTGACTAAACAGTGCAATTAGCAGCTAGATTTATAATATAAATTCATCTTTTATGGTTATTATTTCTTTACACATTTGGCAAGAGAAAGTTTTTCTTGGTTAGAGGCTTGGCAAAGCAAGTTAGCAAAAAGTTGGTGCCTTCAAACTATCATTGATCGTTGGATAAGTGTTGGGGAAGTTACTTCAAAAAAAGTAATTGATTAATAAATACATCATTAAGATAACTTTTGTAATGTTACAACTAGTGCTGCACATTATATCATTTCAGCATCGATATCACAATATGTGCATCTGCAATAGTCACATCGCAAAGACATGCAATGTCCAGTCTGGATTATAGTTCACCAGGAGCTACATAATTGTATTTAATCACTGTATTTATATGGATTTATATGATTTAAGCAAAAAAAAAAAAAGGGTTTGTTCACTTAGAAGATTTTTGTTTTGTTTCTAGTCCAAATATCTACAATTCAAAGCAAAAACTAGATTTTATTATTATTATTATTTTACTAGATTATTCCCCAACTGGCATATAATTTTACTTGTTTTAAGGAAAAACTTTTCATTTTGCCTAAGTTGAAAATAAAATAATATTTTTACCTGATCTAAGAATTTTTCAATATGTAATCTATGAGACAAAACAAAGTAAGCTTTTTTGCATTGTGATTATTACATTTTTGTACCCGCATACTGTTAAACCCATCTAATTTTGCTATTCAAACCATCTTCTGAAACTGTATTCATATCGCAATATTTAATGCCGAAGTATAAAATATCACAATATCAGATTTTTCAATATCGTGCAGCCCTAGTTACGACCCTGGTCTAAGGCAGTGGTTCCCAAAGTGGGGGTCGCAGGACAATGACAGAGTGGTGATTTCCAAAAGTCAAATCAATTTTATTAAACTTTTAGAATTACAATAATTTATTCATAAGATAAAAATAGTAGTTTTAATAGTAAAAAACAATATCCAAATGAAAAGCCATCAGCCTTTAAATTTTTTTTTCATAGGCTTGATGTGTTTACGTTAGATTGAGAGCACAGCAATGGCGTCAGCTGCAGCAGATTGATTTTATAGCACCAGGTTAAACTTTCTGACACCTTTATGACAATTAAATATACATTACAAATAAATACAGGCCACAACTAAACATTGAGAATGATCTCTGAGTCTCCAAAATTAAACCAACAATAGACTTGTGCTGAAAACATTGTGCCCACCAGTCTCTTTTGTTGAGATTAATATGAAACAAATTAATACATGACTATAAAAATGATTTGGTTGTTAGACTTGCACTATTTTGTGTTGTCAATTTGATCGTGTTTATATAGGCCTTTTGTTGTGTGCATAACATTTGTATATTTATAATCACCTCAGAGGAATTTGGGGGTCGCGAGTCACTGTCATTGTTAATTTAGGGATCGTGGGCTGAAAAGTTTGGGAACCCCTGGTCTAGGGCATCAAGGAAGTAACATAACAGATGCAACGTTACATTAAAGATGTTTCGTGGATGCCCTTGGAGTTTAGTCTATTTATTCATCTTTTATTATTTATCAATTATTTTTTATTTTACACATTTGGTCTAAAGTCAAGGCCAGATGAAAGTTTTTCTTGGTTAGAAATGTTTTATTCAACTTTGTCTCCAATGTTTCCCCTAAAATCCTTTTAGGAAAAATAAAAAAAAGTTGTTCTGACATTCAGTAAGAGTGCAGACCTTTGCATTTTGTGAGGAC